>NC_073695.1:269076269-269376269 GCF_029784165.1 Wyeomyia smithii
TAATAATAATAATAATAATAATAATAATAATAATAATAATAATAATAATAATAATAATAATAATAATAATAATAATAATAATAATAATAATAATAATAATAATAATAATAATAATAATAATAATAATAATAATAATAATAATAATAATAATAATAATAATAATAATAATAATAATAATAATAATAATAATAATAATAATAATAATAATAATAATAATAATAATAATAATAATAATAATAATAATAATAATAATAATAATAATAATAATAATAATAATAATAATAATAATAATAATAATAATAATAATAATAATAATAATAATAATAATAATAATAATAATAATAATAATAATAATAATAATAATAATAATAATAATAATAATAATAATAATAATAATAATAATAATAATAATAATAATAATAATAATAATAATAATAATAATAATAATAATAATAATAATAATAATAATAATAATAATAATAATAATAATAATAATAATAATAATAATAATAATAATAATAATAATAATAATAATAATAATAATAATAATAATAATAATAATAATAATAATAATAATAATAATAATAATAATAATAATAATAATAATAATAATAATAATAATAATAATAATAATAATAATAATAATAATAATAATAATAATAATAATAATAATAATAATAATAATAATAATAATAATAATAATAATAATAATAATAATAATAATAATAATAATAATAATAATAATAATAATAATAATAATAATAATAATAATAATAATAATAATAATAATAATAATAATAATAATAATAATAATAATAATAATAATAATAATAATAATAATAATAATAATAATAATAATAATAATAATAATAATAATAATAATAATAATAATAATAATAATAATAATAATAATAATAATAATAATAATAATAATAATAATAATAATAATAATAATAATAATAATAATAATAATAATAATAATAATAATAATAATAATAATAATAATAATAATAATAATAATAATAATAATAATAATAATAATAATAATAATAATAATAATAATAATAATAATAATAATAATAATAATAATAATAATAATAATAATAATAATAATAATAATAATAATAATAATAATAATAATAATAATAATAATAATAATAATAATAATAATAATAATAATAATAATAATAATAATAATAATAATAATAATAATAATAATAATAATAATAATAATAATAATAATAATAATAATAATAATAATAATAATAATAATAATAATAATAATAATAATAATAATAATAATAATAATAATAATAATAATAATAATAATAATAATAATAATAATAATAATAATAATAATAATAATAATAATAATAATAATAATAATAATAATAATAATAATAATAATAATAATAATAATAATAATAATAATAATAATAATAATAATAATAATAATAATAATAATAATAATAATAATAATAATAATAATAATAATAATAATAATAATAATAATAATAATAATAATAATAATAATAATAATAATAATAATAATAATAATAATAATAATAATAATAATAATAATAATAATAATAATAATAATAATAATAATAATAATAATAATAATAATAATAATAATAATAATAATAATAATAATAATAATAATAATAATAATAATAATAATAATAATAATAATAATAATAATAATAATAATAATAATAATAATAATAATAATAATAATAATAATAATAATAATAATAATAATAATAATAATAATAATAATAATAATAATAATAATAATAATAATAATAATAATAATAATAATAATAATAATAATAATAATAATAATAATAATAATAATAATAATAATAATAATAATAATAATAATAATAATAATAATAATAATAATAATAATAATAATAATAATAATAATAATAATAATAATAATAATAATAATAATAATAATAATAATAATAATAATAATAATAATAATAATAATAATAATAATAATAATAATAATAATAATAATAATAATAATAATAATAATAATAATAATAATAATAATAATAATAATAATAATAATAATAATAATAATAATAATAATAATAATAATAATAATAATAATAATAATAATAATAATAATAATAATAATAATAATAATAATAATAATAATAATAATAATAATAATAATAATAATAATAATAATAATAATAATAATAATAATAATAATAATAATAATAATAATAATAATAATAATAATAATAATAATAATAATAATAATAATAATAATAATAATAATAATAATAATAATAATAATAATAATAATAATAATAATAATAATAATAATAATAATAATAATAATAATAATAATAATAATAATAATAATAATAATAATAATAATAATAATAATAATAATAATAATAATAATAATAATAATAATAATAATAATAATAATAATAATAATAATAATAATAATAATAATAATAATAATAATAATAATAATAATAATAATAATAATAATAATAATAATAATAATAATAATAATAATAATAATAATAATAATAATAATAATAATAATAATAATAATAATAATAATAATAATAATAATAATAATAATAATAATAATAATAATAATAATAATAATAATAATAATAATAATAATAATAATAATAATAATAATAATAATAATAATAATAATAATAATAATAATAATAATAATAATAATAATAATAATAATAATAATAATAATAATAATAATAATAATAATAATAATAATAATAATAATAATAATAATAATAATAATAATAATAATAATAATAATAATAATAATAATAATAATAATAATAATAATAATAATAATAATAATAATAATAATAATAATAATAATAATAATAATAATAATAATAATAATAATAATAATAATAATAATAATAATAATAATAATAATAATAATAATAATAATAATAATAATAATAATAATAATAATAATAATAATAATAATAATAATAATAATAATAATAATAATAATAATAATAATAATAATAATAATAATAATAATAATAATAATAATAATAATAATAATAATAATAATAATAATAATCTCGGTACCGTTTGAGAAGGTGGGGACTCGACGGGGCTTAGCTGCTAGCTGCCGAGCGGGTCGTAGGTTGCGGATAACGATACGGCCATTAAATATAATGGTTAGTTGCGAATACTTGAATAAGCAATCCCGGACAAGCAGCGAGGATGGTCTATGGATGTGGCGGGGCCTAACAATGGGCTTTGTTGAGCTCCCTAGAAATACCACAATATTCGAAAACCAGTCCTGACAAGCGAGCTGGTACCGCTATAAGTACCTAAGCCCAAATCCCTACCAATCGGTTAGGCTTCCGATTAAAAAAGTGAACCCAGAATGGAAACACGACATAGAAGAAATAGGCCAATGCGATCGCCCGAGGAGGGAGCCCTTACTGGAGCTGGTCCTGGAACAGGGGACAGAGCGAGCGGCCAGCGGCTGGAGGAGAACGAGGTGCAAGAGCGGCTCTCCAGTCAACGGGCACAGCCCGTAAACTACACGCAAAACAGTCAAAGCAGCAACAGACACCACCAAGGCACTGCTGCACCTGCTGATGATGCTGCGACCGACCGTCGTCAGTCGCTCACGTTGGCAGGCCGCCAACGGCAACGGATCATGTGGACTAGGGAGATGAACATGTATGTGATTCGTTGCTACCACGTTTGCACGAAGTTGGAGACGGATATGTCTGGCAGGCCAAGAATGCTAGATATGTTCATTGAGCAGTACCCTCGGTTTGCCAACCAGCTTGACCGGAACAAGTTGTACAGTCGACAGCGAGCAATACTATCCAAAAATATGCTCACTGTGACGGAGCTGGACACCATCAGGCTGGAAGTGCAGAGGGAGTTAAGGGAAGGGAATGGATCGAGCGATACGTCGAGCAGGAGTTCTGCAGGGCATGTTGCATCGGTTGCGAGTGAGGAGCCGGAACAAAATGCATCGATAAACACGGCAGTGGAGGAGCTACGCGCTTCGGAACAAACAATGGACCAACAACGACAACAACTACGAGACGAACTAGCTTTCCAGATGGACACAGCGGTTACACAGTTTCGGGGAACAGACCCCACTTCCCGACACAGAATACCAAAACTACAGTATTCCTACCGGCTGACGAATGCAGTAAGAACCTTCAATGAGAATATTTTGCCACAGTATTCGGAAGCCGCTGAGAACCTTGAGGAGCTGCAGTTTATAGTGTATTGCGCAGCTGTAGCCGTCGTGAGAACCCTGGGACTACGGACCTATCCCCAAGGTAACGGTGAAGGTCATCCCTGTCCCAGTGCACAGAAGCCCGCATGGATGCGACGACTGGAATTTAGGATTGCAACCTTGCGGGTAAAAATCGGTCGGTTGACACAGTACACGAGGGGAAACCGATCAAGGAGGCTGGTTCGTCAAATAGCGGAAATCGTAAAGCCCGCAGAGCTCCGAGATCTCAGTGAACTCAAAATCACGGAGATTCTCGACACCCATGTACAACGGTTGAGTGCTCTCGTAAAACGGATGCGGCGTTATGGTGAATGTTCGAGACGGAAGAAAGAAAATCGGATGTTCAGCACGAACGAGAGAGAGTTTTATAACCACATCAGGAACGACAAACCCGATTACAGCGAGGGGCTTCCGGAGATTGGCGAAGTTACACAGTTCTGGGCCAATTTATGGGAGAACCCCGCTCAACACAATGACAGCGGGATGTGGTTGGTAGGAGAGGAAGAACATTGTGATGGAATTGAACGCATGGCTGCTGCAGTAGTAACCACCCAGGATATCCGGGAGGCTACGCGGTATACCAGGAATTGGGCCGCACCCGGACCAGACTTTGTGCACAACTTCTGGTATAAAAAACTGTCAGCTGCCCACGGACGACTAGCGGAATGCTTCAACATGGTGCTAAGAGACCCCCAGGAGTTACCAGAATTCATCACGAAAGGAGTAACCTACCTCCTACCGAAGGATCGTAACACGGCTAATCCAGCTATGTACAGACCAATAACATGTCTCTCAAGTCTGTATAAAGTGCTCTCGTCGGTAATCACTCGAAAAGTGCAGGACCATTGCGAGGTGAACAGAGTGATGACTGAGGAACAGAAAGGCTGCCGCAAAAACACGCAAGGCTGCAAAGATCAGGTCATCATTGATGCGGTTATTGTTGGCCAGGCAAGCCGAAGCAAACGAAACCTTGGTATGGCGTACATCGACTATAAGAAGGCATACGACTCGGTACCTCACTCGTACCTCATAAGGGTACTGAAGTTGTATAAAATAGACGATGGCGTCATCAGGTTGATGCAGCACGCAATGGGAATGTGGAGCACGTCTCTCCACGTCACCGACGGAGCAACAGTGTTACGGTCTGGAACTCTCAGCATAAGGAGGGGGATTTTCCAAGGCGATACCTTCAGTCCGCTATGGTTTTGCCTCGCGATGGACCCCCTAAGCAGAGCACTCAACCGATGCAGCTATGGCTATCAATTGAAAAGTGGGACTATAAGTACAAAAGTAACCCACACCTTCTACATGGATGATTTGAAGTTGTTTGCGGAATCAAAGGAGAAGCTGCGCCATCTGTTACAGGTGGTGACAACGTTCAGTAACGATATCCGAATGGAGTATGGTGTCGACAAATGCCGACTTGTCAACCTTCATCGAGGCAAATTAGTGGACGCCGACAGTTTCCGCATCAACGAGCGAGATGAAATTCGAAGTATGGCTGAAGGTGAATCGTACAAATACTTGGGTTTCCTGCAACTGAAAGGTATTCACCACACCGCGATCAAGAAAGAGCTGCAGGAAAAGTTCTTGTATCGTGTCAGCCGTATTTTGAAGTCCTTCCTCTCAGCAGGCAACAAAACGAAAGCAATCAACACGTTTGCCGTGCCATTGTTGACATATAGCTTCGGGGTGGTCAAATGGACCAAAACGGATTTGGAGGCGATAGAACGCGCGTTGCGAGTGTCGCTCACCAAATTCCGTATGCACCACCCAAAATCAGCAACCGAAAGAGTTACCTTGCCACGTATTGAAGGAGGAAGGGGTGTCACCGATATACAAGCGCTCTGCGCTTTTCAGATACAGCAGTTGCGGAGGTACTTCGTAGAAAGCCAGAATCGTCACGAAATCTACCGCACTGTTTGTGGAGCAGACCACGGGTTCAGCGCCCTGCATCTGGCGCAAGAGGACTACCAGAAGAACTGCGATGTAAAAACTACGGACGAGAAGATCGCAGCGTGGAAGCTGAAAGAGCTGCATGGAACGCACCCCCATCAGTTAGCTCAAACACATATTGATAAGGTGGCATCAAATGCGTGGCTGGTGCGAGGTGATCTCTTTATGGAGACAGAAGGTTTTATGATAGCCATCCAGGACCGGGTCATTGCGACGAAGAACTACCGTAGGTACATATTGCACGAAGAGGTGGAAGATCGATGCAGAAAGTGCAATGCGGTAGGGGAAACGATCGAACATGTCGTCGCAGGTTGTCAGGCGTTAGCAGAGGCAGCCTATCTCGGTCGACATAATGCGGTCGCCAAAATTGTGCACCAACAACTTGCACTGAAGCACAATTTGGTGAACCAGTATGTGCCCCACTACAAGTACCTGCCGATTCCGGTTCTGGAGAATAGCTGCGTAAAATTGTACTGGGATCGCGAGATCACTACGGACGTCCTGATACGTGCCAACCGTCCCGACATTGTGGTCTACGACAAAAGGATGAAGCGGGTAACCATCATCGACATCGCTGTACCGTTAGATCGTAATGTCCAATCAACATTCTCGACCAAGATTACGAAATACCACGATTTGGCTGAGGAGTTGAGGCAGATGTGGCACCTTGAGGGTGTACGTATAGTCCCGGTAGTAATCTCTGCTACTGGACTGGTTCCCTATGCCCTTATAAATTCCCTGGAAGAGTTGGAGCTGAGAAATGAACTACACAGCATACAGAAAGCAGTGGTTTTTGGGACCTGCAACACGGTACGAAGGTTTCTGAACCACCACAACACATCCAACTAAAGCAGACGGTATTAGGATTAGGATCAAACTTGACGAATCCACCGAGCCTAACCCCTTTGGCATTCAAGATAGCCCGGGGTAGGTGAAATGTTCCAGCAATATGCTGAGAAGTGCGAAATTCGGATAATAATAATAATAATTATAATAATAACAATAATAATAATACTATTAATAATAATGATAAAAATTCTAAAGTGAATACTTCACCGAACGTCTAAGTCAGGACCTCACGGCTGATAGTAGGATTAATCGAGCGTCTCCGCAGAACAAACAATGACGATCCAGCTTCGTGTTGTGACACAGTGGCCGTATCCTACACGCGACCTTGTAGATGCCACTTGTAGTTGACTTCCACTCGCTCGATCGTATGATGGTCCGTGCTGCTAGCGGGGTGACAGCGGTGCGGGAGAATTATTCTTGCTGATATATTAGCTGCGTATCAGATCACTGGCGGGGTAGCCTGCCCCTACCAGTGTGCAGAAGATGTTTCTGCCGATAAACTGCCGGCTATTGTTATCGCGCAGCACAAGAACTAATCGACAAAAAAACACCCGTACGATAACCCGTGTATTGTTATTTTGCGAACTCAAACGGAGATGAACAATTTGCGTCTAATCGAGACGAAAGCAAAACAACGAATGATTGTAATGAGTTATTGCCATAATATTTCCTACAGAAAGTTTCAGAACATTTTGACCAAAAATGACCAACTAGCCCCGCTCTAATAAGTTTTTTGTCCTTTACGGTGTTCACTAAATAATCGTGACCGGCATAATATCGAAAGAGTAAATTCCGAAAATACAAATATTACAAAATAACTGAGATTTATTGAGAATCTTTTTTATATTTCAATAATTCTTTAATTTTTTTCTAGCAAATTGTTGATTGCTGCGATTCTTCGCTGGTACTTGTTGATAATTTTGTTTGATATGTCACCCCATGTTTCCCAATTAGTGAATTTGAAGTAAGATTCATATAATAAATTTGATTTGATCAGTATAAAATAAGACTAAATCATTCGTTATGATAACGTAAGTTTAGTTGGATTTGAGATATTTGGTTTTTAAGGAAATAGAATTAATTTCTGATTGAGATGCATCAGACGAAATTTTTGGTGCTGCTTCACCAACAACGATACGCCCATAAATGTTGTTGTTTGAACAAAAAAAAACAATATCGCCAAATGTAAACGAATTTCTTTCGAGTGTTGTTGAATATACTTCTAAACAAAAGTTAAGCGAAGGCTAAGAATAAAAATACGTAAGTCACCGAGCAAACGAATTGAGTAATGTTGACCTGGACAATATTTTTCAAAACTTCGCAAATCGAGTCCGACCTGTAGTACCGTGCTGGATCGAAATCCGTACACCTAAGCACATGATAATCTTCGACGGTCAATATAAAATCAAGAAATCACATATTGCTTTAAACTGACATGTTTAGTTATAGGTCTACTTATATTTTATCACTATTATCCAGCAAAATGATTAAAATCACTCCGAAACTCGAAAAAATCATGTTTAAATAGAACATGTTTTGAATCGAAATCCGTACTCAGTTTTTTGTCTGAATCAAAACCCGTACACTTTTGAATCGAAATCCGCACACACGCGATATAGACTCAAAGTCCATACAACAATAAATCAAACTCCGTATAGATGAAGAAGTACAAAAATGAACATCTTTTGTTTATAATTTATCTTTAAATTACCGAATAAGTATATTTGAGGATCAACTGGCTCCTAAAGATTTACACAGTTTTCAAATTTTTGACATCAGCTGAAATAGTGCAATTTTCGTAGCGTTTCGTAGTAACCGGAACGCCGGAACCTCTCGAAGGTTCCCGGTATGACTTTCCCTTGCGCACCTCAGTCACAGCTCGTTTAAAATTTTTTGCCGTATATTTATACTTGTTTTCTTCCATTACATGCTGAAAACAAGAAGAAAGTTCAACAATATATGCATGATACACACGCTGTACGGATTTCGATTCAAGCAAATAAAAAGAATCAAAATCCGTACGGCACAGTTTTTGTTGAATAAATACAACTTACACTATTTATTAGGCAATATACAGTTCGAAAATGACAAAGACTTACCTTTTCCATCAATTCACAGAGTAAAACACTTATATCCCACATGAAAATCGTTTTTATCTGAAGAACGTTTCCTTAGTAAATTCTCTAACGATACAACGAAATGACAACTGAAACCGATACACGATTGATTTTTCATTTTTAATATTTTTAATTCATGGCCTACTGGCGCATAACTTAATTTAACAGAGGGCCAACAACTCAACATGTAACTATCATATGAATTTTCACTTTTATAATGCTTAAAACTAAAGAAAAACATCAAGGTGTACGGATTTCGATACTGTACGAGTTTCGATCCAGCACGGTAATATTGAATAATTTGTTTAGCTGTGTTTTTGTTGTACAAATTCTATTTTTTTGTCATGAATTGTTGAGAAGTGTCTAAAATTGGAGCTATCAAACTAATCCAACCGAACAGCCCCCTGATGAACCATTTTTCATCTGAAAACCCCCCATTCATCCATGTTAGTAACTTTGCTGATTCTCCACATACTAACCATCGTTATCAGCCGTACCGGTAAACGTTTGATAAGTACTCCCGGTGGGGGTACTTCATGCTTCTTCATCAATTTGTCACTGTCCGCGTGGGACAGCTGCTGTCACTGTAGTTTTTGTTACTATGAATTGACAAAAAAAAAGAAACATTGAAAACACGCTGACACCCCAGTTGATGTGGACGGCAAAACGTGATGGATTGGAAGTGAAACGAGCAAAAAAAAAAACCTGGATGAGCTAAGCTTATTTCACCGACGTCGGCGTCGGTTCGCCCTTCCGCCGATTCTTTGTGGAAATTATTACCCAATTTGCGGTGGCGTGCAGCGAAGCGGAAGCTTCTGTGCCATTCAGTGAGTTCAAACAAAAAAGTGTTCTACAACAGTAACAATTACGTCAAGTGATAAAGAATAAATACAGTTGTAAAAAGAAGAAGGGAGAGGGCGACACATACCGATCGCAGCTGGCCAAGCAACTTTTATCGAAGCATGCTCTTATCAGTTCCCCTCAATGCTATCAGTGTTCGCAATAATTCCTACAGGTACAGTTGGATAACACACTAGATTAAGAGCGCAATGCGAGTGAGTAACCAAAGTTTGATTCAATCGGGCACGGCTTATCCGGTTTTTTCCCTTATTTTCACAGCCATCACGAACGATTCCTTCGGCCAAGGTATTTTTCTTCACGCTGCTGGCTTTGCTTGGACTGACGATCCTAGTAGGCTACTACTACAGTTTGTATGATGACGTGAAAAGTGGTTCCTATGGTGAGGCAGAAGTGCGAAATATGCTTGAAACGGCGCGTCGGAAATTGGTTACTTACTTGAAACCTAGCAACCTTAGCAATCGTGAACTACTGGATGAGAATGGATCCGTCGTTCCGCCGGGTGATATGGGTAAACCTGTCGAGCTGGGTGATAACGTTGCTTTCGATATTCGAAAGCAGATTCAAGCCGGTTGGGACACCCAAGGGCTGAATCAGTACGCGGCGGATATCGTGTCGGTTTTCCGCCGGTTGCCCGACGTCCGGGACGAGTGGTGCAAGGAGCCGGGACGGTTTTTACCGGAGCTGCCGCCGGCATCGATAGTGATTGTGTTTTTCAACGAGGCATGGTCGGTGCTGGTGCGAACGGTTCATTCCGTGCTGGATCGTACGCCACCGGAGTTGGTAGAGGAAATTATTCTGGTGGACGATTACTCGACGTTGGCTCACTTGAAGACTCAGCTGGACGATTACTTCCGGCCGTACAGAAAGGTGCGAATAGTTCGAGCTGCCCGGCGGGAGGGTCTCATTCGGGCGAGAATTCTCGGCGCCAAGAGTGCCAAGTCGGACGTCGTTACGTTTCTCGATGCGCACTGCGAGGTTATTGTAGGTTAGTATTGTAGGTTAGGTCTTTTTGACTTGGATGATGATAATCTTCTTCGCTGAAAGGATGGCTCGAGGCACAACTGGACCGGGTAGCTCGAGATCCGACAACCATTGCGATCCCGTCAATCGATTGGATCCACGAGGACACGATGGCGTTGAATGCGCAAAGTTCGCAGCTGTACTTCGGCTCCTTCGATTGGACGCTCAACTTCCAGTGGAAGTCTCGCAGTGAGAAAAAAAAGCAAGCTGAGAATCCGGTGGCACCGTTCGACACTCCGGTGATGGCTGGTGGATTGTTTACGATCAACAAAACTTTTTTCGCCCATCTCGGCTGGTACGACGAAGGCTTCGAAACGTACGGAGCTGAAAATTTGGAACTCTCTTTCAAGGCGTGGATGTGCGGAGGTTCGATGCAGATCATACCGTGCTCCCGGGTGGCGCACATACAAAAGCGAGGCCATCCCTACCTGGCGCACTCGCCAGGGGGCTATACAAACATCAAACGGAACACGGTCCGTTTGGCCGAAGTGTGGCTGGACGAGTATGCGGAGTATTACTACGATTCGTTCGGTGGGGCCAAGTTTCGGGGCGAATTTGGGGACGTTTCCGAACGGAAGGCACTGCGGAAGAGGCTGAACTGCAAATCCTACCGCTGGTACATGGAGGAAGTTTTTCCGGAGCAATTCGATCCGTCGAAAGCTGTCGGTCGGGGTGAGTTTCGCAGTGCAGTCGGTAGGGGGAACTTCTGTTTGAATTGGCCTCCTCCACTGAAGGAACGGGGGGCGGCTCAGTGTCACGGCCAGGGTGGTCATCAGTTGTGGTTTTTTAGCTCTGATGGGGAAATTACCCGGGAGGATCACTGCATGGACTATGACGGGAAAAAGCTGGAGATGATCCGATGCCATCATCGGAAGGGGAATCAGCTGTGGGTTTATGAGGAGCAGAGTAAACAATTTCGACACGTCTATCAGGGACGCTGTCTGGAGTGGGACAATCAACTTAAGATGAGTGAGTGCTTGGTGGAAGACGTCAAGCAGCAATGGTTGATACAGCATTATAATGCCAGTAACTTGAAGCCGGCTCAAAACCGGTAGCCCGAGGTGCGATTTGTGATCGGTAGAAATAAGTTTGGAAGAGTTTAGTTGTACCTCAACACTTATTTGAACTGTGAGTAGTAATCATACAACTAACTTGATTTCTAATGTAACGACTAAGTTGTAACAATTTTATTTGACATAATAGTAAGTAAATATTTCTGAATCCTTTGAAGGATTTTCTTCCTTGTTAAATAACAGTGCAACCAGATTGGTGGGACATAATGTATTGGATAACTGAAGTATGATTAAAAAGCAATTATGTTGCTCAGCACCATCATACAATCGATGAACGAGTCCTACAACATGGTCAAGACCTGGCACTAATTGAAAGTGTCAATAAATTCCTGATGGTTCTTCATTTTGCTAACCAATACGCAATACTAGCTTACAAAAATGCAAACGGGAAGACGTTGTATTCAGTTGTAAGAGTCAGCCACATTAGGCATGGAGTCGTGGAGTGTTCCCAGACTAATATTTGCGATTGCACCAATCCTAATTATTTCTGTGACGTCTAGTGTGGAAAATGCTGCGACGGTTACTACAACTTGTACCGTAATCTATACTCGAGGAGTTCGTCAAACCAAACCATTCGAAGATGTTTTTGGAACAAAAATTGGTGACGATGAGCACCTTTACAAGGACGCGCTGTGTTATTGTAGTTGTGAATTCGAAAAATTAAACAGTCAATTGATTGGTTATTTTAAAACTCGCTACAAAACAGTTACAGCACTTCCTTCTCAAGCAATGTATTTCGAATTTGGATTTCTACATGACTGCTGTCAAATTGAACTTTCGAAGAATTTTACCACCTCCGACAGCAAGCCGGTGGGATCCTATGAAATGTGACAGAACCAATCTGTATGGAAACAGGATCAGTGAAAGAGGAGAGCTTATCCTACTGAAGGAACAATTTGTTTACCGCACCAAGGGAGGGAGCAGTTGGTTGGCCGTATTCATTCGCTGCATGGAAAAGGTGATATGTTCGAATGATCAGAGCAATGAACTGTGGGCCAGGATTAGCCAGTGTTATTCAAATGATCTTAGGGTATTTGATGATCGTCAACAATCCACGGTTCAAACAAAAACCATAATCAAAAGTTGTGAAAATTGCTGGATCGTGGGTATGGTTCTTCTGGTTTTTCTGGTTGTCGGTGCAGTTTGCTTTCTTTCGTGCCTCATAGTGACCGCTGGAAAACAAGTTTCACGGGTGACAGCCGTGCGACCCGTGAATTAGTGGATATCTTAGTATTTGTTTGTGTGATAGTAAAATAGCTCAGTCTAACTACAAAAGAAAAGTTTATTTTATTATTTTCTGTATGAAGTATTTCATGTTTAGATGTAAGCTTTATTGATCTGTCAAATATATGCTCTAAATCAATTTGTGCAGTTTCGAAATAGATGATTGAGTATACCTGATATTGCTCAATACGTTCACCAACTTAACTAGGTATTATTATGATGATGACAATAATCAAATTGATGTCATTAGATTTCATATGTAGTACACTCTGTAGTCGCATTTTACCTGAAATATGCCAACAGTAAGACATTGTTAAAATATATAGTCAAGCTTGTTTGAAAAATCACCTTCCCCAATGGGCTGAAAAGTTCACCGTTAGAATAAACTTAAAACTGATACATTAAACAAAAATCTGACTGATGCTTTCAGTGAGTGTTTTGTGAAGTTTTTGCACCGGAAAAGACGAAGACGGATCCATTTGCAAGGAAGGTCATAGCATCAGTTTTCTGGTATGCGTATGTACTGTGTCTTCATTGATTAGATTCAAAGAGCAAAACAGTTAGGACATACAAAACACACATTCTTGCCAAAGATTATACATCTCAAAGAACTTTTCCTTGCCAATTTATGTCACATTTTAGCTTTTTTTTTGATAATTTCAAGAACGTATAGGTTAAAAAGAGGCAAGTGGAATAATGATGTCAATACTTTTCCTTGAAGCTAAGCTGAAGTACTACGAAATCTTGTAGGTTCCATTTGTCCAAATTCACCCATATTAGGTAACGACGAGCATAAATAACAGTAGGTTTTCATATAAGAAAATTACTAACCTTTTTGTGTTACGAGATAGAGGAATGGTTTATTTGAAAAAGTTTTAGAATGTGAAAAATATACAAAACTTTCCTGAACAAGCAAACTTTGTATTTTCAATGGGTACAGAGTAACAGAGTATTAAAAAGTTACTTCAAAGTTAGATTTTTATACTTAACTTTTGTTAGTTACATTTTACAAGAAAACGTTGTTCCGAAGAAGCATTTGAGCAAATAAAACACACATTTTTGTTGAAGACCACACATCTCCAGGATTTTTTCTTACAAATTTATAGCATATTTTAGCTTATTGGCAAAAAAGTGTGTTTTGTATGTCCTCATAATTCCTTCGAATTACACTTTCGTGTAAAATGCAAATAACAAAAGTTATATACAAAAACTAAATTTGAAGTAAGTTCCATTTAATATACTTTTCAATTTCGTACCGAATGAAGACAGAATCTTCAATTGTTCAACAACGTTACATATTTTTTAATTTTCTACAATTTTCTAAAATAAACCATTCCTCTATCTCGTAACACAAAAAGTTAGTTTTTTTAAGCATAGTGAACTTTTTATAATTTTTGACATTTTGCGAATATGCGGGTCATTCATACAAACAATTATTCTGAAGACACATTTGAGCTAAAATGAAGGTGTAAGGTGCTATAGAATTAAGTTTCACTTTTTGCCTTATTGGACCACTGCACTATAGGATTTCAGGCGGACAAAAATCGGAAAAGTAACTGTCGCCGATCTATTTCTCTATATTTTTTACAGAAAGTAGACACTCTAACTAAGAAAAGTTCCAAATTTTAAGACTGTAGCAGATACTATACCTGAGATATCGAGATATGAAGATGAAAAATGGTGAAAAAATGCACTTTTTCTTCGAAAAAAAAAGTAAAATATATAAAAATAATTTCGCGCATAATGACAGAATAGAGCAAAATCATTTCAAATCGCCTGAAAATACGCGAAAATTCAATCGACCATTTTTGATTTGAATGAAACTTTGCACACGTATTTGGCTTAGCAAACTGAGCATTTTTCACAGGTGGAGAGATTTTCTACACCCATGAGTTACATTCTAAAAGGGCGTATGCCTTTTGGCATAGGTTTTATTCGAAGCATTGTAGCCCAGAAACCGTTGGTTGTATAGAAAAACTGTCTGAGAATGAGTTGTAGGGAATTAAAAATGCACCATAAAAAATATACACTGTAGAAAAAAAAAATTTTTTTTGACCAGAAAAAATTCAAAATAAACATTAAATTTCAATTTAAAAGAAAAAGAGTTGAATTTTTGTTTTATTTTTTTTTAAAGAAACTTGACGTTAATACGCAACTTTTAAAAAAAATCCAGGATGGAGAAATGAAAAATAATTTTTTTATGGTAGATTAATTTTTTTATGAAAATTCTAATTCAAACATTTTCCAAAATATTTGTATTCTGATGATTTTAAAAGATGTAGAAAGTCATTTTGAATCAAAAAGCTCTTGGTAGTGAACATTCTAAAGGCATTGGTTTTCGAGTTATTTTTTTTTTTTGCTTTATTTATTGTATTTGTAGCTAAAAGTTTGTAACAACTGTTATCCGCTACCTTTGAAGAGAAACAAAATTATCAGTTGGCTGTTACAAAATATCTAAAACTAATTGTACAAGTGTTGTCGTAATCTTCTTTTGAACAATCTTACATTCAAATGCTTCATTTCTAGTGGTAAGGTGTTGTACATTATGATACCTCTATAGAAAATGTTTTTATAACCGTATGTAGTTCTTGGACCACTCACATACATAGCATCATGTCCCCTAGTATTGTGTGCATGAATTGCTGATACTTGAACTAATCTTACATTTGATTTTATTAAATTATGGCGTATTTTATGGATATGCAGTAGCATATTGTAAGGGCATAGTGAATCAACAGATAATGTTTTTTCATCATACAGCTCGATTGAAGGAAAGCGCAGTGGTAAATTACAAATAGTTTTGACAACTCTGTTCTGCAGTACTTTTAGAGGTTTTAAATGAACTTCGGCGGCACATTCCCATAGGCAGCTCATGTACGTAAGATGAGGTAATATGAATGAATTGTACAGTTTCCAACCAGTATCTTCGGTGATGAATGGTCTTGCTTTTTTAATAGCAAATACGTAAGGTGTTATTTTCTTAATAACATGATCTACATGGTTTTTCCACGATAGACTGGAATCAATAACCAGTACTAAATAATTCGTTGTATCTACTTTTCTCAATGGTATTGAGTCAACTCTAATATCTAATGAAGCAGTACTGTTTATTATCATATAGCAGGATTTTTCAACATTCAATCTCAATCTATTTGAGTTCAACCAATGTAACAGTAGGTTAAGATCGTGTTGCATATTCGCTTCAAGCTCTTCGAACGTTTTTGCTTCACAGATGAGACAGGCATCATCTGCATACAACTGCAAGCGACCTCTTAAGGGCAAACCCAACATATCGTTAACAAAAATAAGGAAAAGTAAAGGACCCAAAATTGA
This sequence comes from Wyeomyia smithii, assembly GCF_029784165.1. Classification (NCBI taxonomy): domain Eukaryota; kingdom Metazoa; phylum Arthropoda; class Insecta; order Diptera; family Culicidae; genus Wyeomyia; species Wyeomyia smithii. The sequence continues at coordinate 269,092,991 of NC_073695.1, forward strand.
ACCTTGTGGGACGCCTGATTTTATGAAACAAGATGAGCTATAACAATTGTTAACAAAGGTGTACTGCGGTCTTTGCTCTAGATAAGTCTTCAACAAACTTGACGCAGATTCACTAAAGCCATACATTCGTATTTTTCGTAACAGTATCGAGTGGGATATACAATCGAAAGCTTTACTTAAGTCCAAAAGTATACATGCGATTTTCAAACCGTTGTCTCTAGCAGTGTATACAACATTCATAAGATCTGCCGAAGCAGCTACCGTGTTTGACTTTTGAAGGAAACCATACTGGTTTGTGTTTATGATGTCATTTTCAAGCAGATACATTTTCATTTGTTTCTCTATTATTCTTTCAAAAATTTTCGATGTAGCTGGCAGGATGGATATTGGTCTGAAACTTTTTTTCGAAGTGCAATCACCAGACTTGAATAGAGGTATGACTTTAGCAATTTTCAACGAAGTTGGATACTCATTTGTTCTAAACATTTGATTTACTAGATTTGTTAAAGTTGGTGCTACACAATCTCTTGTACGAAAAAGAAATTTTACAGAAAAACCATCTTTTCCAACTGCTGCAGCACGATTGAGATTGATTATTGTTTGTACAATATTTGTTTCTTCGACCTGAGCGAAATCAAATTCATGATTGCAAATAACATTTTGCGAGGTTTGAAAATTTGTCTGAGGAACGTTTACAGGCCCTACTTGTCCTACGTTTATAAAATATTCATTGAAAGCTTCAGCTACAAGATATGGTGTTTCAATTTTCTGACCATTTTCAACCAAAGTGATTTCTTCGTTTTGTCTATAGCGTGCTTTGTTAAATACAACTTCGTTTATAACAGACCATAGTTTTTTGGGATCTCCAGCACAGTAATTAAATTTTGCATCGTAGTATGTCTTTTTAGCATTCCTTGTCTTATTTCTTATAGTGTTTCTGAGCCTTAAGTACTGATTTTTTAATATTATGTTATTGGGATCAGTTTTGAGTTTTTTGAACAACTTATTCTTCTTTTTTATATCTTCAAAGAGTTCGCTATTTATGTATGGTTGTAATGGTTTTTTTTGCTATCGATACATCATAAATATGTTTATTGCTATTTATTTTGCTATTACTAAGGCTTTCGAAATCTTCACAGGTTGTCACAAGTTCTAATTGGCTTCTAAAATCATCATCTATAACATTATCATAGTTTACAATGCATTTTCTTATTTTTTTACTTTTGTGCACTACATTATTTTCAATACAACATATTATGGCTTTATGATCTGATATATGATTTTCAGTATCATTGATAATGATTGATATTTTCTTCTTAGAAATATCCGTGATAGCATGATCTATGATGGTTGAGATGGTATTTGATATTCTGGTTGCATAGTTACGGTGGAGTTTATTTATTATTTCAAATCCTTGCGCACTAATACGGTGTTTATAATCGTTCACAATACTATTTCTATCATCCAATAAATTAATGTTCATGTCTCCTATCACGAGCATTCTAGATTTTTTGTTTAGGGTATCCTCAAATTTATTGATGAAATCTTGCACATTTCTTCCGGGGTTGTAAACACCAAAAATTTTTAAATTATGATCAATTAGTTCAATTATTAAGAAGTTATTAACGTCATCCATCATTTCATAAATTTTTCTATGTTTCAAAGTGGATAATACAAAAATAGAAACTCCACCCGCTCTATCAGATCTACACGAATGATATGCATCGTAGTTTGATATGTTGCAGATTTCGTTTGGATAAAGCCAGGTTTCACTAAACACTACTACATGAACGTATTTCAAGTCATCGATCATCTGAACCAAATCACACATTTTACTGCGACAGCTCCTAGTGTTGAGGTGCAGAATATTCAAAGTCGATGAAGAGATCGTTACTGTATCTAGACGATGATCGATCTCAATGCCTAGATGCTCTCCCTGCTGCTCCATATTTAAATAGATGCAAAAAAAAACGTTTTAGTGGTTGCGCTCGAAGAAAAAAAAAACTGATGAGACTATTGCTCCATGCCAGAAGGCAAATCCGCTCTCGATGCGATTCGTAAAGCTGTAGAGCTTTCATCTTTTTGCCTTTCTCCTAGAAAGGTATAGCAATCACTGGAAAAACCGAAGGTATAAAAGTGGTCCCAATGGCCGAATGTCATATACCACTCGACTTCTTTCGACGAACTGAGCATTTTCTGTATGTATGCATGTATGTGTGTATGTGTGTGTGTATGTATGTGCAACTTATTTTTCTCACTCACTTTTCTCAGAGATGGCTAGACCGATTTTCATAAAATTAATTGCAAATGAAAGGCCTAGTTGCGCCATAGGTTGCTATTGAATTTCATTTCAAATGGCTGTCCCCAGAACCCTTAACTTTTAAATTTCGTAATGATTGAACATATGGTTCAAAAGTTATGTAAAGAAAAGTTATCCTGAGGTTGTTTAAACTCACTCATTTTTCTCAGTGATGGCTGAACCGATTTTCACAAAATTAGTGTCAAATGAAAGGTCTAGTTGCCCCATAGGTTGCTATTGATTTTCATTGCAATCGGATTGTAACTGTGTCTGTTGTTCATAAAAATGTGAAATCACATAATGAAAGTAAACATAATGACTTTCTTCTAACGATCACTGGCTAATCAAAAGGTAGAAAAATGATTGAAATGGCCGAATGTCATATACTACTCAACTCCATATAATACTGCTCTCCAATGGCCACCAAAACGAAGATCATGAAATCCAACAACTCCGAGGAAAGACAGCAATGATCGATCACTGCATCCAGTACAACCACCGCTTCGACCTTAACACGCCAGCCATCCTCGACAGTGCCTACAAATCACAAGCTCTGCAAGTGTTGGAGATGTGCCACATCGCAACTACAACCAACACGGTCAACCATCGGACTGACACCGACAACCTAAGCTGTGCGTACGCAAATCTCTTACTCTCGATCAAAGATCGAAGAGAGATGAAGAATGCGTCGTCAAAAAAGAGTAGAACCGAACACACAACTTTAAATAACACCCCCCCAACACAAACACAAACACAACCCCCCATCGTACACCATCTTTTTGCGGGAAACAGTCGAACCCAAATAGCAGCCGCTAATTAGCAAAATAAAACAATTGTATTAAAGTGTTAGAGTAAATTTAAAAAGTGAGAATAGAGCTAGAATAGATGTTTCAGACGCAGTGCAATTCCCCCCTTTCGAACCTGACTTCCACACGTAGGATATTTTCTGTAACTGTACAAGCTGATTAGTGTCGAGTGAGTTCTTTCTGTTTTGTTGTTAGCTAAATGTAATTTATGTACAATTTTCTTTGTTTTTTATGTAATGGAATAAAAAATTTTAAAATAGGCCCTGATGAAGATCCCAACCGGATCGAAACGTTGCCGATGACCCCATAGAGATCAGCGCTGTTTTTATTGAGACTGCTAAGCCGAAACAAAATCAAATTTAGTGTCACAGTCGAATCCCCGTATAAAATTTCAACATGGCACATACTACTCAACTCAGTTCGACGAATCGAGCATTTTCTGCATATATGCATGTATAGGTGTATATGTTTGCGTGTGGGTGTGTACGTGTATATGTGCACTTTTCTTTCGCACTCATTTTTCTCAGAGATGGTCTGACCGATTCTTTCTATCTTGGTGTCAAATGAAGGGTCTATTTGCCGCTTAGGTTGCTATTGAATTTCATTGTAATCAAACTTTTAGTTTTGGCGCTGCGTCAGAATGTGAAAAACGCTCTTATATCTTAGAAGCTATGAACATAGTTGAATTTAAATAAATGGGCTTTCAAACCCTTAAACAATGAATTTCATAATGTTTAAACATGTGGTTTGAAAGTTATAGAAAGAAACTAAACCCGCAGACTGTTTAAAACTATAGCTACGATCAAAATATGTGGCCTCAACATCATTTAAATTTAATATTGTACTATTTCAATGTTGCGGCCTTGCTCAGGATTTAAGTTGGAATTAAAAGTCATTTCTATCATTTCACTTTTTGCCTTTCTCCTAGAAAGGTATAGCAATCACTGCAAAAACTAAAGGTATAAAAGTGCTCAAAAGGGCCGAATGTCGTATACCACTCGACTCAGTTTGACGAGCTGAGCATTTTTTGCATGTGTGTGTGTAACGCTCTCCCAAACTCACTCGATTTTCCCAGAGATGGCTGAATCGATTTCAATGAAATCAATTGCAAATGAAAGATCTAGTTGCTCTATAAGACCTTATTGAATTTTGTTGTAATCTGATTTCTAGTTTAGAGGTTATGTATCAAAATGTAAAAATCACGAAACATCAATATCTCAGAAACTACACAACCGATTTGAACAAAATTGGTTTCAAATGAACGGTCTACCTAAAAACCCTCAACTTTTGAATTTTATGAAGATTGAACATATGGTTCAGAAGTTACAGAAAGAAACGTGTTCTGGAGACTGTTTAATCTCACTCATGTTTCTCAGAGATGGCCGGACCGATTTTCATAAAGTCAGTGTCATATGGAAAGTCTTGTTGCCCCATAAGACCCTAATGATTTTTTTTTCGAACGGATCATTACTTTTCCTGTTATGTTTAAAAATGTGAAATCCAGCTATGAAAAGAAACATATTCTGATGACTACTTGGGCTCACTCACTTTTCTCAGAGATGGTTGACACGATTTCCACAGAATTGCTGCCTCATAACACCCTGTTGAATTTTGCTGTAATCGGAATGTAACTTCGTCTGTAATGTATCGAAATGTGAAAATCACTAAACTTCATTATCTTAGAAACTACACAACAGATTTGAACAATATTGATATCGAATGAACGGGATAGTTAAGGGTTAACTGATGAATTATGACTGAACACGTGGTTTCAAAGTTTGGCTCCCCCATACGTTCCCTTTTCATTTGATTGTAATCAAACTTAAGCAACCGTTATGTTTTAATTTGTAAAACAACGAAAATCTATTATCTCAAGTAATACACGACTTATTTGAACATAACTAGTGTCATACGAACGAGTCATCTCTCAAACTTATAAATAACAAACTTAATGAAAATTTTATATACTGTTCAAAAGTTATGTAAAGAAAAGAAATTCAAAGACTATTCAACACTATAGCTGCTTTGATCAACATATATGGCCTCAACATGATTTGAATGTGGTATCGTACTATTTGAACGTTCCCGGTATCGCTCGTGATTAAATTGTTCGAAATCAAGAGTCATTTCTTATGTTTCGCTATTTCAGAAGCACTAACATTACGTCAAATTTCATATTTTATACTTTAATTACAACATCAATACTTTTGAACCCAAAGAGTGAATATACCTTTTTGGATTTAAGCATTCATGTAAATCTATTTTTACAAATAATAAGTTTGAATGAGAAAGGCTGAGTATGACCGCTAGGTGGATTAATTTAGGTTTTTGATGTAGATGTAGCCCCTATTAAACCATGCGAATTTGTAGCTGTGCTCCCTCTTGTAGGCTCTAACTACTTGTAGCAAAGTTTGATTCTTCGGCGTTAGGTGATGGTTCAAGTAGATTCGCTGATCGATCGAAAATCCAATGCTCCGACAAGATAGTGTGATATTCTTCGCTGCTGTCATTAATTTTTCCTTCACAACCCGGTTAGAGAATTGTACCAAGATTGGCTCGATTTGCTTAGCGTTCCTCGTCGATAAACGGGTGATTGCGAAAATATCACGGTCGAACAGCTCAACTCCCAAAGTCTCGCTTATTTTACACATAATTGCACAAAGATCTTCATCGGTGGTTTTGATAACGTTCGACAGTAACATATTATTCGATAGCTGTTCTTGTTGGATGTAGTTGAGATCACGGTCTATGGTAGCTAGCTGCGATGAAACCTGTGCATGACTGACCTTGAGAGAAACAACGTCATTGTCCATTCGCTTCATGCTTTCCGTTGTTGTAACAATATTTTTCTTCATCAACTTCGGTGCCAAGTTTCCTCAACTCGTCCTTCATTTCCATAATGCTACGTTGGATTTCGTCTGTCGACGACTGAATTTCACGTTTGAGCAGATTGTGCAGATCTCCTAGCGTCATGTCGGTCATCATATTGGTGACACTTTCCTTTAACGATCGTTTTGCCGGATTTTCTGATGACGAATTTCTGTCTTTTTTATCACCCTCCGTTGGGCTGATTTGTAAACGCTTTTTATATTGGTTTCTAGTAGTAATCGGCATAGAACACTTTAACTACACCTCGCAAACGGCAAAAAAACAGACAATACAGATGCTTTGTATACTTTCCGGCACGGTCAAGAGAAAAGACGTCTATACTGCGCGAGAGCTCAACTGAAACTTATTTCTAATTTACGCTCGAAAAATTATAATTATTTAGGAAAAAACACGTTTTTCTCAATTTGTCCATGGTTCTCCAGCAAAAACCATACGTTCATTGGAATTCTTGATCAAAAATATACAATTCATTCGTTGACAACAAAACGATTGGGCGAACGGTTCTCAAGAAAAGAGTTAAATGTTCTAAGTGATATAAATATATATAAGAATCAAATGTTTATTTTCGAGTTTTATTATCTTAGGAACATATTTTTTATGACACAGATACTTTACAGAACTAGTTTCACCTTATATTTTATATACATCATAAGTAAATGATTCGTCATCTTTTGAAAACAGCTTCGTTTGTATCTTATTTTCTGAATTCGGAACAAAAGAGTAATACTTTTGTGTGGCAGCTATTATTATAGATTTTTTGAAAATAATGCTCCATTCTGTTACTCCTTGTTCATATTCTTCAAATGATACCCAACTTAATGACATTTTTGATGAATTTTTATTATTTTGCTGATTAGACCAATCATACAATTCTTTTGTGCTTGTAATGGGATGTTCATGTTCTTTAGCTAAACTTGCATTTCCTGCCATTCGTTTTGATATGCAACCAATTGCATCACATGGGCCTTTACCATGAGAAGTCGCAAAAAATGCCACTCTGCATCGACGTAATATTTTGTTTTGAACTTGCAAAGTTTTTTATTTTATATTGTGTTGCAGCTCCATCAGACATTAATATCGCTTTTTTCAACTCTATTGTTTTTTTCAAAAAACTCATTAATTTGGCATTGAACACCTGAACCGCAACAGTATCATGATGGAGTACTTCCGATATTATGATGAAGTTGATATTCTTAAGTATTCCAGATTCTGAATAGTAAACAACGACTATCATTTATCATGGCTTGACTATCATTCCAATAACTACACGAATCACAAATTGATAAAGACGTATTAAAATGAGCTTGACTGTTCAATATTTTTAATTTTGCAATAACGTTTTCGTTTAATTTGCGTAAGCTTGATGAGCACCGATGATCAGGAAAGGGTTTACAGCATTTGGGCCTGGTGTATTCCATTTTCACTTCATTCATCTTCACAAAATGCAAACTGTTACTAACACATCTGGAGTAGTGCAATCGTATTTATATACGAAAACAGATTTTATAGGTAACCCAGTAGTTATTGGTTGCGTACTTTACAAACAGTTATTATTAGTAAACAAGTAGGTAGTGTTGCACGACGAACATATTTTTTTATATTACATTCGGCAAGGGGGAACGTGTAGGTAGGCTAAGGTTTAGCGCTTGAGTTATTTATCCAGTTGTTTTGTTGTCAAAGAATGAATTGTATATTTTTGATCAAGCATTCCAATGAACGTATGGTTTTTGCTGGAGAACCATGGACAAATTAAGAAAAACGTGTATTTTCCGAAATATTAATAATTTTTCGAGCTTAAATTTAAATAACTCGAAAACCGATGCCTTTAAAATGTTTACTACCAAGAGTTTTTTGATTCAGAATGACTTTCTGGATCTTATAAAATCATCAGAATACAAATATTTTGAAAAATGTTTCAATCAGAATTTTTATAAAAAAATTAATCTACCATAAAAAAAATATTTTTCATTTCTCCATCCTGGACTTTTTTAAAAAGTTGCGTATGAACGTTAAGTTTCTTTAAAAAAAAATAAAAAAAAATTCAACTCTTTATTTTTTAAATTGAAATTTAATGTTTATTTGTAATTTTTTTTTGGTCAAAAAAAATTTTGAATGCGGCGCATTTAAGCGAAAACTTAGACAAAATTTTTTGAAAATTCGTAACAGTGATACAATTACCCATCAATTGGAGCCATTCAAAAGCCTTTGCCATCAACCACAAGCAACCACTAGCACCATTTCACTTCCAGCTTTGTCGATTGAGGCTGATAGATCGTGTGATTTAAAGAATACCGAAGAAGCTGCTGGATTCAATAATCCGGTTACTGATCAGAAACAATTTCCTGAAAGTTCATGTAACCAACACATTGAAATTCACGCTTTTCAAAGGGACGAATACGAAGAATATGCCAACAACGATGCAACAGAATTCGAAGAAGAAAATGACATGATAGCTAACTTCCGCTTACTAAATGCTCTGCGATCATGGGCTGTTTCTTTCAACATTAAACAAAATGCACTTAAAGAACTATTAAGCATTCTTAACATTCGCCTTTCCAATGCGTTACCAAGCGATCCCCGTACTGTCGTCAAAACTCCACAAAGTGTACAAATCCTAGATATCGCAGGTGGACAATACTGGCATTATGGTCTAGGGTCCAATCTAAAATATGTGTATTCAAATGCTATAGAGTCAGTAAGTATAACACTAAAAATTAATATAGATGGGTTACCAATTTATAGGAGCTCGAAAGATGAGTTTTGGCCTATTTTGTTCAGTATTCACGAAGAACCTCAAATCGAACCAATGATAATTGGCATTTACTCAGGAAAACATAAGCCAGCCGATATTGTCCAGTTTTTATCACCTTTCGTGGATGAAATGAAAGATGTGTACAGAAACGGAGTAATTGTAAATGGCCACCAAATTTGAATATTTCTATGATATTTTATTTTTAACATCTCTAGGAGTTGCAAATTTCAACGCACAGAATGGTTGTCAAAAATGTACTGTGGCAGGTGAATATTCCTACATATCACACTGCAACTATTATCCCCAAACTCAATCGATTCTTCGAACCGATAGAGGATTCCGCGATAAACTGTATAGGTCCCATCATAAAATCGATTCCCCGTTGTTGAAACTACCTATAAACATGATTGATGATTTTCCAGTGGGAGATTCTCTTCATCTCATTGACTTAGGTATTATGAAAAGCCACCTGATAGGATGGCGAGATGGTAATATGGGTAATTACCGAGTAAAATGGTCTGCCAAAACTACGACTGAGGTTTCCAGCAGATTAAAAAGTATGAAAACACCTAGAGAAATACATCGTTCGGTTCGAGGGCTTGATTGCTTGGCACATTGGAAAGGTACAGAATTCAGGACTTTCTTTTACTATTTATCTATAGTTGTTTTGAAACCTGTTCTTCCGTTTGATGGTTATGAGCATTTTTTAGTGCTGTACTGTGCTGTAACAATTTGTTCATCAAACATATATAAAGATTTACTCGATTTGGCTAACAATTTATTGACACATTATATAGAACTGTTTAAAAAAATTTACGGCGAAGACTACATCACAAGCAACGTGCATAATTTGAACCACTTAGTGAACGATGTAAAAAAGTTTGGAATTTTATCTGAATTTAGTGCTTATGAATTTGAAAGCAAACTATGTCGAATCAAAATGCTTCTGAGAACCGGGAACAAGCCATTATCACAAGTTGCAAAACGACTAATGGAAATCGATGAACTAATGCTAAGTACAGGTCTCAATACAAGAACGAAGTGCACGGCCCCAAAATTAATGAGAGAAATATATCGAGAAAATTCAGCTTCAAATACTAATCTTCCCGAATACGCTGCGGTTGAGTTGAACAAATACTCATTGAGAAACGATGAGGTCAACAAATGGTTTTTAACCAAGTCTGGAAAAATTTTTGCAATGAAGTACGCGCAGAAAAAGAACGATTCTATTGGTATTTATGGTGCCAGTTTACAACAGATTGATTGTTTTTTCAAAAAGCCCGTTTTATCAACTCGTCTTAACATCTACATGTCGGATTGCAATGAAAATTTACCGCAATTCTGCAAAATTGATGATATCAAATGTAAAATGGTAGCTATTCCTATCCATCAGTCCAAAGAGACCGTTTTCATACCACTAATCCATACTCGCTAGAAGAGAACTACGAGGGTTAAATTAGCAACCATTATAAATTTTATACCACACACAGTGCAAGAGATTATGCAAAATGAAGTGCTTTTCGAATACGAAAAGAAGTCCGAAAAAGACCAACTCCAATAACATTTCAAACGAATGAACATGCTCCTGCGAACATGCATTCACGCAACCAAATATACGTACACACGCCTCCCTTACTATTAGATCCGGGCCCATGCCCAAGTTTTGTGACACTGCCGTGTAATTTTACCATTTAAAACAATAGCACGGACTACAAATAATTCTTCGATTATCTGAGTTAAAATAATGTTTAGCATGGCTCTATTTTATTTTTTGGATTGTGTTTGTTGAATTATTCCTTTGTAATAAATATGGCCAGTAATAAACTAGAAAAAAAAAAAAAAAAACAAATCAAAAGTGTTAGTCTACACTTCATCCGTCCCATCGCGGTATTTTTGCTCACCATATACATCATTGCGTTTTCAAATCATGATTTATAAACCGTTCGCCGAAATTAAACACACAAATCAATGTTAGAACCAGTAGGCAACTTCCGGATAAATAATACCAAAGCCCTTTGCATGGTAGATCCAGGTCGTTCGTATTCCATCACTCGAATATTTGAAATTCTCGCGAAATTTTCTTGCGATTAGTGAATATGCTGCCGGAATATCACTGGGCCAACCGTGTCTCAAAATCCCAATTGAGCATGAGCATGAGCATGATTGACCGCCCGCGGTTGCTACTCCGTTATTGCCAGATCAGCTGTAATTACACAGAGAACCAATGGGTGATGTTTGGGACTAACATTCATCCTCAATGTGTGGAAACTGGTGATCTTATCTTTATGTTAGGCAATACCAGCGCCGGCCGCATCCGAATGCAGGTCAAAGAAGGAGTGTGTATGGGAATATGTTGACGTGATATTCGCTTTATTGGAAGCCGAGAACACCTCTGCACTTCCACGAGAAATCACTGGGATGTTGGAGAAAAGGGTAGGGTTTGCAGCAGATTTCGTTTTGGTAAACGATGCGCTGAATTCGGGTACCGGGTTCATAGCAAATATCGCGCCTACAAGTTCATATTAACCTCCGCAAAAATTATTACGCGATTCGAACTCGTTCTGTTTGATATACCACCGAAAAAAGGGCACGCGAGAATACCGGAACTGCGATTAAATTAATACAGACTAAAATATTCGAACATTCCCTCAACAAATCATCATGCAACTACCGAAGAGAGTCTCCCATTGGTGTATCTCAGCTGACAACACAATGTTACGAGAGCTACGAAAGTTCTATCCACGTTAACGTCTCGACACTTCTATTGTTTCCTCCAAGAGGTTATACCGAAAACTACATCGCGTTGGTAATCTATCTGTAGAAAACACGAACTCATGGAAGGTATCGACGTGACATTCGGACATCTGTTTATGAAGACCTTATACAACTACCGAAACGTATCTCCCATTGATTCATCTCAGCTGACGATTTTACGAAAACTACTGGAGTTGAGTCCACGTTAACGTCTCGCCACTTCTATCGTTTCTTCGTGAAGGACCCTCTTTATACCGAAAATTATAACGGTAGATATTCGGTCACCCGGGGATATGGCTTTCTGCTTCACAGGTCGACTAACGACATTCGTCTGTTCTTAAAAAGCGATTTCCTGACTTTAAGGCAGAACCGAAGCATCATGCACGACCGCTCTATTCCTTTCTACCGATGTGGACGCGTATGGACGCGGCGTTTCACGTCGATTTTCTTTTGTTTGTCTACGCAAGAGTCGCCTTTCAAATACAAAAATTGGCGAAATTCCATGCATCCAAAGCCCTAATAATTCGAAATATGCAGGTACACATATTTGCCAAAACGTAGTCCCAAATTTGCGAACAAAACGCCAAACTAGCCATAATTATAAAATAATATTCAAAACGAATATTCAAAAGCTAGAAAAATCGAAAAATAGTTAGCATCGATTCTGGTTAGTAGCAAAACTTACATTTCAAACTCTCATAATCCATGTGCATGTTTACCAAAACAACTTTAGCTATTTTGTTTAGTCACTGTTAACAAATTATGATCCAATGGGGGTCTCTATCACTAACGCTATTTTGTGTAGAACAATACGCGTGAAGCCGGGTATTCAAACTCTACTTCTAACCGTGGTTTAGTTTCGACTCTATGAATTTTATCCCAAAATGGCTACTTCTAAATATTAAATGCACGCGAACACGAATAGACTGCTTGTTCACTATCCCATTGATCGAATCCTCCAGCATTTAAAGAAAAATATAATAAAATATAAAAGGAACGCTCTCACCTATGTCATCCGGATCAGATTGGGAATAAGTTTAGGCTGTTGCCTGTCCTTACTTTTTCTCACACAATATTTAACCGACACTGTGGTTGATTAGGCGGAAGTTCCACAACCGATCTCAACTTCTAACAAACACTTGAATTGAGCTGGCTCCTGGCTGCAGCTGAAATCGAGGCCGCACCAAAAAGCACCCTTGTCCAGCGCACTAAACTCGACACCATTACATAACATACACAATTTTCTTCCTCTTTCCTGGTGCTGATAGACCAGAATTGTCACAGTTAGTTGCTTATTAGTCACTTGAAGTCTGAATTCACAATTTCCGGGCTGATTTTTGCTCGACTAGCAACTTTACCTTTGATTTGATTCAGTTTACGATTACATTTATGAAACACTATCCGAGAACAATAAATTTAAGTATATTCAACGAGCAAATTGTGACACAGCGAAAAATTGCGTCCGTTCGCGTTCGTGGTTTACTTCGATCAACCGTGTCTCAAAATCCCAATTGCCTAAAAATAAAAGTTGAACGCGTTACATTAGTTACAAGTCGCACTTAAAAATTATAATCGGGCTTACGGGGTTTACCTTAGATATATTGCATTATGCTTCACACACATTAAATTCCTGTGAGTTTTAATTTTCAGGTTTTAATTATTAACTTTCCAAACAACTTGAACGAAAATATATAGTGTTATCTGAACTGTCAGGTCAGAACTACAGTGACTGTATGTTACAGAGCAGACAAGACACTGATCGTGAGTGTAAATGTCACGTCGAAACGGGGAATGTTGTATAATTCTGAACTACTCGTTTTGGCTTGGATATTAACCATGACGATGAGTGTTTTGTTTGCTCTTGAATGTACAGTCTATGCAATCTAGCGAACCTATACATTAGAGAAATCAAAACGGGCGAGTTGTATCATTTTGCATTGCCGTTATCCGTTTTGATGTTGACAGTTGCCTTAACGGTGAGTGTCTTGTCATTTCTCTAATGTATAGGTTCGCTAATGCAATCTGAAGGGTGAACAACTAACTTCTTCCATTCTGTGCCGAACACGCATCAGTACTGGACGTGTTTGGTGATCGGTCCGATAGAGTATAAAACAAAAGACGTGTGAACAAGTGTTGGCATTGTTTGCCTGGTCGAGTGAAATAAATCCGGGTTCAAGGTCGTTCCTTTGTGCAACTGTTTCGCATCAAGACTGCCAGCTGGTGCGTAAGCCGATTTGGCTGCTGGCTGGATTGTGCTACAGCAGTGGACGAGACACAAACGAGGAAAAAGAAGAAGCCATCAGTGTCAGCGAGTCGTATCGCTGTGTGGAGTGATCTCACACCTGGCTCGCTGCTGGTGGCTGTTTGGTGCTGCTGTATTGGTGCTGCTGGCTGTAACGGCTGCTACTTCGAACGATCGGACAACCAACCTTACTGGAAGGGAGAAATAAAAAGGTACGTGTTCTTGTCAGCGCTAGTGCGCTAAACATAGCGCGATGGATGTAGATCCCTCGCCTCCCGCGCCACCATCCCCGAACCCCTCTGACCCTGACCCTTCTATTAACCCCTCCCCTGTTCATTCTTCAGTCCCCCCTCGCCCCAGGCTTTACCCAGACGGAGCCCAGGGCAGCTATACTGTTTATTTTCGGCCAAAGGCAGGACCGAAATCGAAAAAGTTGAACCTCTTGCAGATTTCTAAAGACCTGACGAAGGAGTACAAGGGCGTGACCGAAATTTCCAAGGTCCGGCCTAACAAGCTCCGTGTCGTGGTCGGTAACCTGAAAGAGGCCAACGATATAGCTTGCTCTGAGCTCTTCACACGCGAGTATCGCGTTTACATACCCGCACGAGACGTGGAGATCGACGGTGTCATAACCGATTCGAGTCTGTCCGTCGAGTGTATACTGCAAAGTGCCAAAGGGTGCTTTAAGAACAAAACGTGTCCCGAAGTAAAGGTGCTCGACTGCAAGCAATTGCGGTCAGCATCGATCATCGGTGGCAAAACAGTATACACTCCGTCAGACTCGTTTCGAGTTACGTTCGCCGGGTCTGCACTACCAAGCCACGTCTCGATCCACCGGGTTCGTCTCCCTGTGAGGCTCTACGTGCCCCGCGTCATGAACTGCCTGAATTGCAAGCAGTTAGGCCATACAGCCGCCTACTGCTGCAATAAGGCACGTTGTGGCAAGTGTGGGGAGTCTCATGCGGAAGATTCTTGCAGTGTTAACGCTGAAAAGTGTATTCACTGCGGAGAAAATCTGCATGAGCTCTCGACATGTGCGGTGTACATGCAGCGCAGGGATAAAATAAAACGGTCTCTCAAAGAGCGTTCAAAGCGTTCCTACGCTGACATGCTGAAGAAGACCGTTACCACTTCTCCCGTTACTTCGAACCCCTTCGATCTGTTGCCCTCTGAGGAAACCGATTCTGACGATTCACCAGCGGGAGCATCTTACGCCAATCCTGGGGAGTCTAGAAAGAGGAAAAGTGTTTCCTCTCCTAAACTTCCCAGAAAAGGTCCTAAGATTTCTCAAAGTGAAATGAAGGTTACAAACAAACCAAACAGTGCTGCGGAAAAACCGAAGCAAACTCCTCCTGGGCTGGCAAATTTAAAGTCCCAGAAGGAGTTCCCAGCACTGCCAGGAACATCTAAAACCCCAGTTGCTCCTTTTACACTCCCAGTTGATGAAACAAACTCTGGATTAGTGAAATTTTCTGACATTGTGGACTGGATTTTTGAAACTTTCAATGTACCCGATCCAATTAAAATTTTTCTTACAGCATTCCTCCCAACAGTTAGATCATTTTTGAAGCAGTTGACTGCCCAATGGCCTCTCCTTGCAGCGATTGTATCCTTCGATGCCTAATTCAACTGCGTATATGAAGGATTCTATCTCTGTCTTACAGTGGAATTGTAGAAGTATTTTACCAAAAATTGATTCGTTTAAAGTTTTGATAAATAAAAACAAATGCGATGCATTTTCCCTTTGTGAAACTTGGCTTACTTCAAATATTGATCTCAACTTCCATGATTTTAATATTATTCGCCTTGATCGAGACACCCCATATGGAGGAGTACTTTTAGGGATTAAAAAGTGCTATTCTTTCTATCGTATTAACCTCCCCTCGATTCCAGGCATCGAAGTTGTCGCATGTCAAATGACAATACAAGGTAAAGAGCTTTGTATTGCCTCAATATATATTCCCCCCAGAGCACAGGTTGGGCAACGGCTGCTCTTTGATTTAATAGAACTTCTTCCCTCGCCACGTTTGATTTTGGGAGACTTCAACTCTCATGGCGTGGCTTGGGGTTCCCCATACAATGATAACCGCTCCTCTTTAATCTATAACCTTTGCGATGACTTCGACATGACTATTTTAAACAACGGTGAAATGACACGTATCCCGAAACCTCCAGCGCGCCCAAGCGCTTTGGATCTATCCTTATGTTCGACGTCGCTACGGTTGGATTGCACATGGAAGGTAATCCTCGATCCTCACGGTAGCGACCATCTGCCTATTCTTATTTCAATTACTAACGGGTCAACTCGCATGCGACCAATTGACATTCCGTATGACCTCACACGAAATGTCGATTGGAAGTTATACGAGGAAATGATTTCAAAAGCGGTCGAGTCGATTCAACATCATTCACCACTTGAAGAATACAACCTCCTCGCGGGCTTGATTCTCGACGCCGCGTTGCAAGCCCAAACAAAGAAATATCCCGGCGTAACGATCAAAGAACGGCCTCCCACTCCGTGGTGGGACCAAGAGTGCTCCGATGTCTACACGCAAAGATCCGACGCGTTTAAGGCCTACCAGACGGGAGGTATACCTGGCGACTATTTACGGTATTCGAAGCTTGATACCAAGCTTAAAAGCTTGGCTAAAGCAAAGAAACGTGGATATTGGCGTCGGTTCGTGAACGAGACGTCGAGGGAGACATCGATGAGCACTCTTTGGAACACAGCCCGAAGAATGCGGAATCGCGTAACGGTCAACGAAAGCGAGGAGTCTTCAAGTAGGTGGATATTTGATTTTGCCAGGAAAGTATGTCCGGACTCTGTTCCTGAGCAAAATATTGTTCGCGATGCGTCTCCGGGCCACGACGCGATAGAATCACCTTTTACGATGGCAGAACTTTCAGTTGCCCTCCTGTCCTGTAACAATAACGCGCCTGGATTAGATAGAATCAAATTCAACTTGTTGAAGAATCTACCCGGCAATGCCAAGAGGCGCTTGTTGAACTTGTTCAATAAGTTCCTGGAGCAAAACATTGTACCGCAGGATTGGAGGCAAGTGAAGGTGATCGCCATCCAAAAACCAGGGAAACCAGCTTCTAATCACAACTCTTATAGGCCGATTGCAATGCTATCCTGTATCCGGAAATTGATGGAAAAAATGATACTCCGTCGTTTAGACCACTGGGTCGAATCAAATGGTCTACTATCAGAAACTCAATTTGGCTTCCGCCGTGCCAAAGGGACGAATGATTGTCTTGCGTTGCTTTCAACAGATATTCAGCTGGCGTATGCTCGTAAAGAACAAATGGCGTCTGCGTTCTTGGACATTAAGGGGGCTTTTGATTCCGTTTCTATTGACATTCTTTCGGGTAAACTTCACCGACAAGGATTTTCTCCAATTTTGAACAATTTTTTGCACAACTTGTTGTCCGAAAAGCACATGCATTTTACGCATGGCGATTTGGCAACTTTTCGCATTAGCTACATGGGTCTTCCCCAGGGCTCATGTTTAAGCCCCCTTCTTTACAACTTTTATGTAAATGACATCGACGAATGTCTGGCAAATTCATGCACGATAAGACAACTTGCAGACGACAGTGTAATCTCTGTTACAGGAGCCAAAGCTGCCGATTTGCAAGGACCATTGCAAGATACCTTGGACAATTTGTCTGCTTGGGCTTTACAGCTAGGTATCGAATTCTCTCCGGAGAAGACTGAGATAGTAGTTTTTTCTAGGAAGCATGAACCTGCTCAGCTTCAAACACAATTAATGGGTAAAACGATTTCTCAGGTTTTGGTACACAAATATCTTGGTGTCTGGTTCGACTCTAAAGGCACCTGGGGTTGTCACGTGAGGTATCTGATGAAAAAATGTCAACAAAGAGTGAATTTTCTTCGTACAATAACCGGACAATGGTGGGGAGCCCATCCAGGAGACCTTATAAGGCTTTACCAAACAACGATATTGTCTGTTATTGAATACGGGTGTTTCTGCTTCCGCTTCGCAGCAAACACACATTTGATCAAACTGGAGCGAATACAATATCGTTGTTTGCGTATCGCCTTAGGTTGCATGCAGTCGACCCATACGATGAGTTTGGAGGTTTTAGCTGGAGTACTACCATTGAAAAACCGCTTCTGGAGCCTGTCTTCTCGTATTCTAATCAAATGTGAGGTCTTGAACCGTCCCGTGATTGAAAATTTTGAAAGGTTAATCGAACTTAATTCTCAAACCCGTTTTATGACATTGTATTTCAATCACATGTCCCAAAATATTAACCCTTCTTCGAATATTCCAAATCGTGTCGACTTATCAAATACTTCTGATTCTACTGTGTTTTTCGATACATCCATGATAGAAGAAACTCGTGGAATCCCGGATCATTTACGCGTGCAGCAGATCCCTAAAATTTTTTCCAATAAATATCGAAACATCAACTGCGACAATATGTACTACACTGACGGATCACTTCTTGATGGGTCCACTGGCTTCGGTATCTTCAATAACAATTTAACCGTCTCCCATAAGCTCGATAATCCTGCTTCTGTTTACGTCGCAGAATTAGCTGCAATTCAGTACACCCTAGGGATTATCGAAAAAATGCCCACGGACCATTATTTCATCTTTACGGACAGTCTCAGTTCCATTGAGGCTCTCCGATCGATGAAAGATGTTAAGCACTCTCCGTATTTCCTGGGGAAAATACGGGAACATCTGAGTGCTTTATCCGAAAAATCTACTCAGATTACCTTAGCGTGGGTCCCTTCTCACTGCTCGATACCGGGTAATGAGAAAGCGGACTCTTTGGCTAAGGTGGGCGCAACAAACGGTGATATTTATGAAAGACCAATTGCCTTTAATGAATTTTTCGCACTTGTACGTCAGAATACGATCATCAGTTGGCAAAATGCTTGGACCAGAGGGGAATTGGGAAGGTGGTTACATTCCATAATCCCCAAAGTATCGACGAACCCGTGGTTCAAGGGGTTGGATGTAGGTCGGGATTTCATTTGCGTGATGTCCCGGCTTATGTCCAATCACTATAGATTTGACGCGCTCCTCCGTCGTGTTGGGCTCGGGGAAAGTGGTATCTGTGCCTGTGGTGAAGGTTATCACGACATAGAGCATGTGGTTTGGTCATGCCCTGTACACCGTGACGCCAGGTCTAAATTAATAGCTTCCCTGCAGGCCGAGGGTAGACAGCCGGCTGTTCCTGTTCGTGATGTCTTGGCGAGCCGTGACCTATCCTACATGTCCCTTATATACGTTTTCCTGAAATCCATCCACGCCCCAGTCTAGTCCCGTTCCCCTCCGTCTACACCCAACAAAACGACAAGAACACGTTTGAACCTTAAGCACAAAACCAGCAACCAGACCCCGCACAACAGAACCAGGACCCAAGGACTACGAGCCTCTGTCCCAACTCACGACATCGTGGCTCAGCAGAACGAATCCATACATGCCATTCGACGATTATCAGACGACCATTGAACAACAAAACACTGATTGGAAATCCCATGCTAGTTTTAAGTTAGACTTAATTTCAGCTCGTAGTCGGCAGCGAGGATAAAAAATTTGCTTTAGTTTTCAAGTCATCAGATATAATTGGCGCCGTTAAACATTAAATTGTATTTGTGCCGTGTCAAATAAATGTTATGTGAAGAAAAAAAAAAACTAACTTCTTCTTTTTTTCTTTCCCTGGTGCCAGACAGTTTCAAAGAAAATCTGACCAAGCAAATAAATGTTTGACGATAATCCGACATTAATTACGTTTAACAAAATTTCACGTGATGGCCTTTTTGTGGAACAACACGAAAGAAATCTAGCTCTTTGGTAAATATCTGTAAAATTTTGAGAATCGCATCTTTATCTGTCGCGTTATTAACAATCTGCTAAAATACAAATTCATCCGGTGTAATGGCAACCTTGATCCCTGATGAAAAAATGTGTCGTGTGAGGACAGGACGTGATGACAGGAACCAAAGCCTTCTCTGCTTGGTTGATTTTGCTTGGCGCACTGTTCAATTTTATCATTTTGGATGGCGTTGGGCGTGTTGCAAGAACTGTTGATATATTTAGTTTGCGCTGTTTGTTTTGATTACGAAGTGCGATTGATTCAAACATCTTATTATTTCCAATTTAATGTAAAATTTTGTGTCAAATGAAGATTCAATGTATTGGTTGTTGTTGCAAAAATGAGCTTCATCTGGAATAAAGATTTGATTGTTCAAATAAAATTAAATGGAATCTTTGTATTGAGAAAGTGCGAAATCCCATCTTTCGGAACTTCTCCGAACGCCGAATAATGTAGCATATAAAACAATCGACATCCGAAACGTTAAGTTTACGAAACTACGCAATATGATTGCAGATTCATTTCTGTAAGGCAAGAGGAATCCAGAATAGGGGTTAAAATTCTAACTAGTACAAGTAATTAAAGCCTTGATGCTACATTCCGATTCGGAACTTGATCTTCTGTTTACACACAGACTTCGCAGCCGACTGCTGAGTGTACAGGACAATTGCGGGGCTAGCGCTACGATCCTACTGACACTAACAGTCTCTCCCTAGCCGAGACTCGAACCTACGACAACTAGCTTGTTAGGCCAGCATCGTACCTCGAGACCATCTGAGAGATAGTACGAGTAATTATAAAATGTATATTGAAATTAATTTAGAAAATTTGATGAACAACCAGTATCAAACGTATAATTTATTTTTAAAACACATGACTTGGAAATATTCTAGATAATGATATTAATTTTATTAATATCGTTTTTTGGTAACACTGCTTCATGCCAACAAATAGGAATGTGTCATGAGGTGGTGTTATGAGTAGTTAAAAACCACGGGAATGGCATCGCTGTCAGCTACCATACATTTAGCGAACCTATACATTAGAGAAATGACAAGACACTCACCGTTAAGGCAACTGTCAACATCAAAACGGGCGAGTTGTATCATTTTGCATTGCCGTTATCCGTTTTGATGTTGACAGTTGCCTTAACGGTGAGTGTCTTGTCATTTCTCTAATGTATAGGTTCGCTAGTCTGAAGGCACTCTAGTTACGTTTTGTCCTGTGCTCTATGCTCCATTTAGTGGTAGAAAAATATTTTAAAACCTTTTGAATTGCTAATTTCTATTGAGCAACTTTAGAACAAAATAGTGAAATCAACCAGTTAATGAAACATTTGGCAATTATCCGTTAATCTAATCCATCCAACATCTAATCTATCTTGTTGATCTAATCCATGGAAACAAGATGGTGTTTGTATTTTTTATTAATTATGTGTATTTTAGTTTAATGCAGCTGCAGACGTTCAAAATTATATTGCCCTGTGAATTTCAGGGACACAGATGTGCAGTTTATCTCTAAAACGAAGGCTTCATGCGTTTAAGTGCAGATTTCTTTTGCAGTGCGGATATATCTTCGTCGATTTGCAGCTAGATCTTCCTATATTTGTTGGATGAATATGAGAAAGCAACGAACAGACGACAGTGAATTCGGATCAGTCGTGGAAAATTTTTCAAGTGTACATTTAGCATGCTAATAAAATTTATTTGTTGAAATTGTTACATAACTTTTAAACTACTGAGGTGGTTGTGATGATCCTTCACCGGCAACTACTTCCAGCTCACTACCCCCAATTTCTTCTTGACGCGGCTTGTATTTTAGGTTACTTGGTCTGTTCTTATGTTTCGAAGATGATTTTGCCTGCAATCTAGCCTTGCTGTTTTTCATTACCCGTTTGAAGAACTCGTCGCATTTCACTTCACTAAAGTCCTTATCTGCCAGGCGAATTAATTTTAAAAACAGTGAGCGAAACTGAACGTAAAACTTCAGAGGAACCTTCGGGTGTGTTGTGGTTAGTGCGTTATCGCTTGCAGCTTTTGTATTTCCGGTCCAAGAGCAAGAATGCATGAATTCGCGCGTAATGAAGTAGTCGATAAGTTTATAGCAACTGTCTATCCCAGTTGCTTTACCGTCCGTTCCACAGATGAAGCCCATGTTATTTATATATTTTTCAACGGTGGCAGCATCTTCCAAACTCTCCTCCAAGTTATTTAAATCTTGTAATGAATTTACCGGTTGCAAAAGTATTTTGCTTGTTTCTTTGGCCTGACCAACCCCAAACATGTTATTCTCGATTAAGTAATCATAACTTGTTTGGAGTTTAGCAATCGCTTGCATCATTTTTACCTGGTTGTTAACAGTTACTTGCTGGTTATTCAAAATCATTTGTTGATTTGCTATAATATCTTTCCGATTTGTTTCGGGAGAAAGTACCAACGCTGTTGGTTCAGAAGTACTCGGCTCGGCGCTAAAAAGCATGACTGTTTCCGTTGGGGATTCATTTGCCTGTAATATAAAGGACTACGTTGAATGGTATGAGGGCTACGGAAGTTTTAAACATGCTAAATACCTGATTTTGAACACCATCATCAATAATCTCCTGACCTGGGATCAATATAACTTCTTTGAAATCTTTAACAGTTTTATCTGTTTGGTGAAAGGTCGCCGTGTGCGTTACTTCGTCGGCCTCTGTGTCCGAAACAGACTCCATGCGTTCCAGTTCACTTTCTGCTTCGGCCCGAGTTCTGCATTCTCTTTTTTTCACACAATTGATTCGCTCCCATTTCGGCGATGGCTCCGAAAACTCATCAAAGGATAATTTCGTTACCGCGTTTTTTCTTGGCCAGTGGAGGATTCCGTCTTCCTCCCACCCAGACGGAACTACCGCCAAACAAGTTTCTCCTCTCTCTATAGTTTGGACAACTTTGAAAGGCATCGTTCCTGTTTTTTTTTCGAAATTACCGGGATCACTGACTAGAAATACACTACACTGTTTATTGTAACTGTCAATTTGGTTTCTTTCAGTAGCTTGGGCACAAATCTAGCTGTCAATAAGGCAAACGGTCTTAAATATGACGAATTGGCTTTAGCGATAACAGTTTAGCCTTTAAATTACTTATATGAATGCCTTATAAAAACTTTGTGCTCTTACTGATGAGTTTATGAAAGTCATTTAAAAAAAAGTAAATTGAGAATACACCGCCATGTTATTTTGAATAACTTGGGGATTTCTGCGATTTTTATTCTCTTTTTATCAATGCATTACTATGAGATTACACTTTTCTTTGATTAATTGATCAGTGCGCATATGTGACGAATGTAAAAGCAATCAGATTAAAGCAGATAGATAAAAAATGTCATCATCACATTTTTTTTTTTCTTTTAATGAAATAGTTAAAGAACCTTTTTTTGAGGGCGCACTTGTTTTATCATATCTTTTTTTAAATATTGCACGATAAATTAAATCTGGCACATGAAACTCGGGAGGTAAACTTTGAAAATATTTTGCTTATACTAGTAATAAACATCTCATTTTGATTATGGAATCTTGTGACTTGGATTTATTTTATCTTGTCCAGTTCAATTTGCTGAAATAACTTCAGTGTGACTGAACGGAATTTATCAATTCCTGTTTCATTCGAACGCAAGCTTTTTCTAGTTGATTCGGCAAGTGTCTAGAGTAAGTAGCACGCAAGAGGTTTTTATGCGTGTCATATTGCTTTTTTCCCAGTGCGCATATGGTTTTAAAATTGTTTTCAATATATTCAATATATGCCCTTTGGTTTTCGAGGTGCCTCAAAACTATGCTATGCAGAACCTCTGCAAGAATGGGCCAACTGGGCAGATTTTAGCTTGCATGACGCTGTGATGGAAGCAATAAAATCCAAAATGCCTTGACCAGAGTTTTAATAATACGGTTTTCGAATGCCCTTGCTGCTACTCATAAAATCAAAAATGTTACTTGGGCTGTAACTCTTCAGGGTCCCGAGATATTCACAAAATAAAAAAGGTGTATTGCTAAATTCGCAAACAGTAGTGGCAGTCCCATTGGCCGAGGGGTCCACCAATCGATATAACACTTTGTAGGGGAAGGGGTGATAAAATGAACACCCTAAGCCATTTTCCAATTTCCTCCACAGTTTAACACTACAACTATGAGTCGATAGCGCACATTAACTGAGTCACTAACGGTTGATACAAAAAATAAGCAGAAGTACTCAAATATAAAGTTTTTCATAGTTTTCATGAGCATTTTCGAAAGCAGTCAGGTAAATGACAAAGAAAATGACGGTAACTCGTATAAAATGGCTAGTGTCACTTGTTATATGATACATATAGCATGTCACATGTAAGATGTCACGTGTATCATTACATGTAACACAACATGTTACATATTACATAATATTTGTTACATGTTACATATTACATAATATTTTATATATTACGTGTGACATGTACAGCACAAGTGACATGTTACTTATCACATGTAATATGCTACATGTTACGTGTTACATGATAGTATTACACCGATTTATGTACATAGACCACTCTGTTCCGAAACAGAATGGCCATTCTGTTTCGGACGAAATTTCAACACGGTATAAATCAGCTTTAAAGTTCCATTTTTCGAAATTTTCTTAATCTCCCAACTTCAGTTTCTTGAGTAAAGGCGGTTTATGCAGAAAACTCATTTTCGAAAAAAATGGTCGCAAGAAACTGAGAAATGGCAGAAGCTTTTTTTACGGACATTCCGCATTAAACGGTACGTTTAGCCGTGGTCATCTGTTCATCGGTCCGAGTTTACCTTTGCGTTGTTCTGATATAAACACGAAGCATCTAGATTTTTCAATGGAAATTAACACAATTTTTCCCCATTACCATGGGCTGTCCATTTTAACGGCACATACATATTATTGAAAATTCCTCAATATATCGAGAAAATCATTTAAACAATTACTAACCTTTGATGAATAAATAACATCACCACCACGAATGTACACGTGTTTTTTGTTTTTGTTCATTATTTTGACTGTTTGACTGTTACATGTCGCCTACTTTGTCTCAAATAGCTTCTAGTGCCTCTAAGATAAGGTGCCAAAGAAGTTTGTACTATTTTTCAACGTAATAGTCGAAATTTAAACGGGTGTCCATTTTACCCACCCCTGTTCATTTTACCCACAGTTCCCCTACTTATAAGTTCCGGCTCGAAATACATCGACTTACAAATTTTGGTCGAAATCGGAGATGGTCGA
The DNA here is from genome assembly GCF_029784165.1 of Wyeomyia smithii. NCBI lineage: Eukaryota > Metazoa > Arthropoda > Insecta > Diptera > Culicidae > Wyeomyia > Wyeomyia smithii. The sequence continues at coordinate 269,117,844 of NC_073695.1, forward strand.
TGTATTTCCTCGGACACTTGACATGGAATGACCCATTTATAAATAGCTTCCCAAAAATGAGTCGTGTTCCAAAAAAATAAAACCAATAGCACAAATTGGCAGCTTTTGTCCATAGAAATATCTATGCAAAACTTCAGCCAAATCAAAGTTTGCGGATTATCAATCAATACACCATTTGACGCCTTGAGCACGTCTGCTCAGTTAAAGACATCGAAAAATAGCTTGATTCGCGAATATCCTAGAAAAACGAACACTTTTATCGTAACGTATTCAAACTCTGCTAGAAAGATGGGGCAAAGTTACAGCCAGTAATGGACAAGGCTTTTAAGGATTCATAGATATTTTTTTAAAAAGTAAAATTGCATTGTTACTAAAAAATAGCGAGAGCTCAGTTGCGTTACATCACGTAACAGAATGTTCTAAAATGCACTATGGTGAAACGGGACGGAATCCGAGCACATCATTGTTAACAGCACATGGTTACCAAATTTTTAATATTTTTGATGCCATGAAATTCAACAGAATCATAACAATTTCAACATTTCTATAGGCTAACGCAGCCTGCTGTTGGCAGTGCTGACAACACGGGCGCAAAATTTGACACACGCAGTTGACTTGGAACTAGAGAAAAGCAAAATCCGCAATTTTGCGAGGTGTTACACTTTGAAAGCTAATTTTAGCTCATTTCAGCCGATTATTCGCGGCTATCAGTTACGATCGTGCTGTTTTATTAGCGTTAAAAGAAAAGTATACTTAGTTTGAGTGGTTACGCGACTCTTACGCGTCGCTACCGCGGTGCGAAAATATGAACTTCACCGAGAAAGAAAAAATAGTGATGTGAAAAATAGCAAGCTAGAAACGTTTTGAAAGTTTAACGGTGAAACCAAATGTGCAAACCTAATAAATTAGGTGCTCTGATGCTGGTTTAACAGTTTCACAATAATTAATAGCAGGCTAGTTAAAAAATAATAACATTCTATGAGTAGGGATACCATCTAGTCGAAAGTAGAAATCAGGACACCCTTTTCTCGGCACAAATTTGATCTAAGCCTAAGACCTACTAACTTGTCACGAGGTACGATACTGACCTATCGAGCAGGTTGTCAAAGCTTCAAAACCCAACCTGTTAGAATTAATATAATCACAGCGCAAGCACCGCGTTTAAATGCGATTAATGCGCAAGATCTTGCATGCAAGGCAGCTTTTAAGTTACGCAGAGAAAATAACTATTCAATTTTTCCTGAGACAAAAACTGATTCCTAAAACGTTCAAAAAATGACGAAAAAGATCAATTTCAAACTCATTTGGAAATAATATCAAGCAGCGACGAGATCGAAGAAAACACGAATTTTCTCAGAACGGCCGGCCTAACGGAAAATTGTGAGTATAAGCGATTGTTTGTCTACTAGTGGGTCACCATTCCTGAAAATATCATCTTTGGAAATTTCCTTACAGTGAAGAAGTAGTCGAACAAGTGACCTACATACGTATATAAGGCAAATTGTTGAAAAATTCGATACAAAAATTACATGCAAGATACCCAAGAGACAAACAAACAAACAAACAGACAAAGTACACAAACATTCGCTCATACTCACAATTTTCCGCTAGGCCAGCCGTTCTTGAGAAATTCGTTTTTTTTCCATAATTTGCCTTGTATACGTATGTAGGTCACTTATTCGACTACTACTCCACTACAAGAAAATTCCAAAAAAAATATTTTCAGGAATGGTGACACACCAGTAGGGACATCAAATGGTAAGTTGACAACCTGGAAGGAGCGTCAAACATAGCTTCGGCCCTCACAAGCTCCTATCTCACACCTCCGCGAGTCTTATGATTGCACTAGACTGCCGGTTGAAACTTGGATACAACTGGTTGGTGTTGCCTGGGCAATGTTGTCATCCGATAATAGCTAAGTGAGAAGGTGCGACGCGATAATCGGCGCGTAAACCATATTCCGGCGGTAGAGCAAATGCTTCGCCAATGCGAGTGTCTGTTCACCAAGATGGTGCGGCTCAAAACAGTGTCTGATCTTCAAGTTAGGAGCAGCTGATCAACGTCCTGGTGGCAGCGTGGGACTCTTAGCAGAGCTGACACGATGGTCCCCCAGCAAGACAGGTGGTTGGGGAAGGCCCAATGAGCCGCTTCGGAAAACAACATGTTACAAACAACGTAAGAGATAATACGGATCGGTACAATCGGCATGAACCTAGGCAACGATTGGAAATTTGGGACATGGAACGGCAAATCGCTCTGCTTTCCGGAATGCGACAGGATAATCTACGAAGAGCTACATCCACGCAACTTCTAAGTCGTAGCGCCGCAGAAACTTTGTTGGACAGGACAGAAGGCATGGAAATTACTTACTTTCTACCTTCTAAGTACCTTCCACAAATCCACCTGGAGATCATCCGACCAACAGATAGAGAACCAAATCGACCACGTTTCAATCGACGGCAGGTTCTTCTCCGACATCACCAACGTTCGTACCTACCGCAGTGCGAATATAGATTCGAACCACTACCTAGTAGCTGTGTGCATGCGCTCAAAACTATCGACGGTGTATAACACCCACCGAAGTCGAACGCCGCGACCAAACATTGAACAACTGTGGGACGCCAAGGCTGCACAGGAATACGCGCAGCAGCTGGAGGCAGAGCTACCCACGGAAGAGCAGCTGGCGCAGCTACCCTTGAACATGGCTGGAGGAGCATCCGATCGGCCATAGGTAGCACTGCTGTAGCGCTACTAGGTACAAGGGTTCCGAATCCTAGTAAAGACTGGTTTGACGGCGAATGCAAACGGTTAGTCGAGGAGAAGAATGCACGATAGCCAGCTAGAGGTCCGAGATCGCGTAGCGATGGAGGAGCTGTACCAAGCTAACTACACTCGGAAGTTCTACGAGAAGCTGAACAGCTCCCGCAGATGCTTTGTGCCACAAACCAATATGTGCAGGAGCTTGGACGGTAACCTCCTTACAGACGAGTGTGAGGAGATCGAAAGGTGGAAGCAGAACTTCGAAGCTGCTGGAGTGGACCAACTTCCCAGCGAGCAATTGAAATACGGTGGAGAAACACTGGCTAGTGCCGTGCACTGGGTCCTTGTCAAGGTTTGGGAGGAAGAACGAGTACCGGAGGAGTGGATAGAGGATATTGTGTGCCCCATCTATAAGTAGGGCGACAAGCTGGAGTGCTGCAACTAACGGGCAATCACTCTGCTGAACGCCGCCTACAAGGTACTCTCCCAAATTCTTTGCCGTCGACTATCACTATTGGCGAAGCAGTTCGTGATGCACCATCAGGCGGGATTCATGGGTGCCCGCACCCCCACGGATCAGATATTCGCTGTTCGGAAGGTTATGCAAAAATTCCGCGAATATAACGTACCCACACATCATTTGTTCATCGATTTTTAATCGGCGTACGACACAATCGTTCGGGCTATGGTAAATTATGCACGACTACGGATTTCCGGACAAACTGACGCGGTTGGTCAAAGCGACGATGGATCGAGTGATGTGTGTAGTTCGAGTATCGGGGGCACTCTCGAGCTCCTTCGAAACCCGGAGAGGTCTAAGACAAGGTGATGGTTTCTCGTGCCTACTGTTTAACATCGCCCTGGAAGGTGTCATTAGAAGAGCGGGCATTAACACGAGTAGCACGATATTCCAAAAGTCGGTTCAACTATTTGGTTTCACCGACGATATCGACATTGTGTTCCGGACATTTGTGAAGATGGCGGATACGTACATCGGACCGAAGGATGAAGCCAAACGGATTGGACTGGTCATCAATGCATCGAAACGAAGCACATTAAAGGAAGGGGTTCACGAGAAGACAGTACTAACCTCCCACCTCGAGTTCAAGTTGGTGGTGATGAAATCGAGGTTGTCAACGAGTTCGTGTATCTGGGCTCACTGGTAACTGCCAAAAACGATACCAGCAGAGAAATTCAACGGCGCATTATGGCAGGGAATCGTGCATACTTCGGTCTCCGGAGGACGCTCCGATCGAGTAGAATTCGTCGCCGCACCAAGTTAAGCATCTACAAGACGCTGATCAGACCGGTTGTCCTCTACGGGCATGAGACATGGACTATGCTTGTGGAGGACCAATGCGCCCTTGCGGTCTTTGAGCGGAAGGTGTTGCGTACCATCTTCGGTGGACTGCAGATGGAAAACGGAGGGCGGAGAAGGCGAATGAACCACGAACTGCAGGAGCTGCTTGGGGAGCCATCTATCGCCCATACGCTAAGATAGGCAGGCTGCGGTGGGCTGGGCATGTTGTAAGGATGTCAGACGACAGCCCGGTAAAGATGGTTCTTGAAACCAATCCGTCAGGGACGAGACGGAGAGGTGCACAGCGGGCAAGGTGGATCGATCAGGTGGAAGACGACCTGCGGACCCTACGCAGACTGCAGAGCTGGCGAACTTCAGCCATGGACCGAGTGGAATGGAGACGACTCTTACGTACAGCAAAGGCCAAACCACGGCTTGAGACTGTTTGGTAAGGTAAGGTTAGACCCATCAGTGAACAAACATTCGATCATACTCACAATTTTCGGCCGTTTTTTTTTTCGATCTCGTTATGTCACCATTGCCTTTATTTCCCCGAATAGGAAATCGCTTTATGTTTTTTTGTTCGCTGCTTAATATTTTTCTGAATAACTGTGAAATTGATCTTTTCTGTCAGTTTTTGGACGTTTTAAGAATCGTTTTTGTTTCAGGGAAAATTTAATATCGATTTTCTCTGCGTAACTCGAAAGCTGACTTGCATGCAAGATTGCATTTAACCCGGGTAGCGCTAGCCTCGCAATTGTCCTGTATACTAATAGTTATAGATTTGAAGAGGCAGATGGATGAGTAGTGTGATTGTAGAATGGTTGTTAGAGAGGCACACTGTCGCAGTGGAAAAATCGTTTCGCGGCAAGTATTTTGTAAAACACGAGTCTGTCTCGTCATTTCACAATTACTAGATGTTTGACGATTTCAAAACCTAGAAGATTTCTCTCGTCACTTCGCGAGATTGTGTCCCGAAATCGTAAAAGATACGCTACTAAATTGACTGTTTTATAGAAATCAGGACAAACGCTAGAATATGAAAAATAAATCATGACGCTCAAAAAGAATCACAAAATCAGGACATGTTCTGCTAAATCAGGACGGCTGGTATCCCTATCCATGATACATTCCCGAAATTCGGTAGTATGTAAAAGGAAGCCATCGGTCCTCCTTTGCTTGTATTTCATCTGGTAACCATATACTGTTAACTCTTAGCTGTTAACAATGATAAAATGATGCTTGGAGTCCGTCCCGTTTCACTCTTAAGCTCGCTGCTGATAATGCTGGCAACATGGGTACACAGTTTGATACACGCAGTTGAGTTGAAACTAACAAAAAGCAACTTAGAAGCCAAGTTTAAGCTCATTTCGACGGATTATTACTATCGCAATGTTCATTTGTGACAAAAAAAAACAGTACACATGGTTTGAGTAAAGCCCTATAGTTAAAGTTTGGACGACTGTCACTGAAAAGTTCCAATCGAACTGTCAAAACTTGTTCCAATCGAACATAAGAATGTTTGACATGTCAAGTTTGTCTCAGTAGATGGGAAGTATTGTGATTTAGCAATGACAAAATGCGAAAACTCTAGAGATGGAACTTGATTGTAAAAAGAAATAAAAACAATAAATTCCAAAAATCTTTACGATATTTCGTTTTTTAAATGGGTACAAATTCATAACGCCATATATCTGGTCTTCTGTTTCTGATGAATTTTAAATTTTGGTTTTCTTCACTGTTGACAACTAGATGAGATTCTGAGTTACTACGGCTGTTTGTGACACATGGAATTTTGCACGGACATTGAGTAGCTTGTTCGGAGTGACCGTAATCAATCGACATATTATACGGTGTCTCACCCCGATCAGAAAGAAAAAACAAAAATGTAACATAAGTAGTTAGTTTGTTATGGGAAAACCCTTACAGGCTGTGTTTTCAGTTTGGTCCCGTTAGGTGTTAAAATAACAGAAATTATAACAGAAATGATTCTACTAGTATCAAACACATATCAAAATTTGTTACTAATGTATCAGCTTTCTAATAAAATAAGATAGTTTATAGAACAATATAATAACAAACATTGTTAGAAACAACAGGTTTTAATAAAAACGAAAATTAGTTAGACTTATTCCAGAACTACTTCATTCCAGGTTTTATTATTATAACTCATTCAGATTGAATTTTGTCATCAAAATTATATGGACAAATACAAAATTGTATCAAAATATGTTATTTGTATCTCGCGTTGGAAGAATTTTGTAATTTTTTAGTTATGCTCTGCTGATCGGGACTTGCCACCTAAGCCACAAACTTATACAGAGGTCCCGGTAACTTTTAGTGCCTTTCAATTCTTCGACGTGAAGTATAAAACATCGTGATCAAAATGGAACTGCAAAACTTTGTTTTTTTTATTCGGATTGATATTTTCAAAACGCCAAACTTAGGCTACAAAAATGTGTCGTTTCTGTTATTAAAAAATTCTCTTGTAATTCACAAAATTCAAGCCATTTTCGGCGATGATTTTTATCGGTGGGGAACCGAAAAAAGCTTATGTTTTTGAAATTCCCTGATGTTCGTTGTGATCAAAATAGAAAACAGCACTTCCATTTTTTCATTACTATATATAGCAAAACAAATTGAAAGAAAAAACTATGAAACTGAAAATACGAGTAGTGATGAAATGACTTTTACTTTTTGCAATGTTGCTAGTTCTTTGAAATTCTAGAATGGCTGCCAGTTCGACGGAAATTCAGTCAGCCAAACTTTAACTCTAGGCCTTTAGGTTTGAGTGGTTCTGCGATACGCACGTTTTGGTATTTGTGGAAAATAATCTAGTTGCTACCGGCGCGCACTGGGGCAGCCCCATACAAAACCTTGGACAAAACCTAAGAATTTTTTTTTCTGGAATTAGATTCGGAATTGATATTTTGCAGAAACTAGATTGCCAACAGATCATGAATCAAGCATGGGTTGTAAAGAATTCGCATGTTTTAGTACATCGTGAGGTAGGAGAAGTTGGGGTTCAATCTATACATATAAAAATGCAGCTCTGTCTGTCTGTCTGTCTGTCTGTTCCATATAGGCTTGGAAACTACTGTACCGATCAGCGTGAAATTTTGTATATAGGGGATTCAAGAGCCGAGAAAGGTGACTAAGATAGTTCGAGACCCCTCCCTCTTCTGGAAGGGAGAGGTCCCATACAAATGAAACACGAATTCCTGCACATCTCTAATACGAACAAAGTACACATAATTAAATTTGGTATGTAGATGTTTTTGGAAGTAAGAAGTATGTCCATACTGGTTTGAAATTCCTCCATCTTTTGTAAAGGAGGGTTTTCATACAAATGAAACACAAATTTCTGTCCAACTCAAGACCTAATCAAGCAAATCGAACCAAATTTGGCATGCTAGCGTTTTTAGGGATAACATATATGTCCGTGGTAGTTCGATACCCATCCCTATACTAGAAGGGAGGGGTCCAATACAAATGAAACACAAATTCATGCACATCTCAAAAACTAACCAAGCAAATGGAACCAAATTTGGCAGGTGGATGTTTTTAGGGGTAATAGAAATATACATAATGGCTTGATACCCCTCCCTTTTCTGTAAGGGAGGGGTCCCATACAAATGAAACATAAAATTCTGCACATCTCAAGAACTAACCAAGAAAATGTAACCAAATTTGCCAGTTGGATGTTTTTGGGGGTATCTATACCTATAAAAATGCAGTCCGTTCTGTCTGTCTGTCTGTCTGTCTGTCTGTCTGTCTGTCTGTCTGTCTGTCTGTCTGTCTGTCTGTCTGTCTGTCTGTCTGTCTGTCTGTCTGTCTGTCTGTCTGTCTGTCTGTCTGTCTGTCTGTCTGTCTGTCTGTCTGTCTGTCTGTCTGTCTGTCTGTCTGTCTGTCTGTCTGTCTGTCTGTCTGTCTGTCTGTCTGTCTGTCTGTCTGTCTGTCTGTCTGTCTGTCTGTCTGTCTGTCTGTCTGTCTGTCTGTCTGTCTGTCTGTCTGTCTGTCTGTCTGTCTGTCTGTCTGTCTGTCTGTCTGTCTGTCTGTCTGTCTGTCTGTCTGTCTGTCTGTCTGTCTGTCTGTCTGTCTGTCTGTCTGTCTGTCTGTCTGTCTGTCTGTCTGTCTGTCTGTCTGTCTGTCTGTCTGTCTGTCTGTCTGTCTGTCTGTCTGTCTGTCTGTCTGTCTGTCTGTCTGTCTGTCTGTCTGTCTGTCTGTCTGTCTGTCTGTCTGTCTGTCTGTCTGTCTGTCTGTCTGTCTGTCTGTCTGTCTGTCTGTCTGTCTGTCTGTCTGTCTGTCTGTCTGTCTGTCTGTCTGTCTGTCTGTCTGTCTGTCTGTCTGTCTGTCTGTCTGTCTGTCTGTCTGTCTGTCTGTCTGTCTGTCTGTCTGTCTGTCTGTCTGTCTGTCTGTCTGTCTGTCTGTCTGTCTGTCTGTCTGTCTGTCTGTCTGTCTGTCTGTCTGTCTGTCTGTCTGTCTGTCTGTCTGTCTGTCTGTCTGTCTGTCTGTCTGTCTGTCTGTCTGTCTGTCTGTCTGTCTGTCTGTCTGTCTGTCTGTCTGTCTGTCTGTCTGTCTGTCTGTCTGTCTGTCTGTCTGTCTGTCTGTCTGTCTGTCTGTCTGTCTGTCTGTCTGTCTGTCTGTCTGTCTGTCTGTCTGTCTGTCTGTCTGTCTGTCTGTCTGTCTGTCTGTCTGTCTGTCTGTCTGTCTGTCTGTCTGTCTGTCTGTCTGTCTGTCTGTCTGTCTGTCTGTCTGTCTGTCTGTCTGTCTGTCTGTCTGTCTGTCTGTCTGTCTGTCTGTCTGTCTGTCTGTCTGTCTGTCTGTCTGTCTGTCTGTCTGTCTGTCTGTCTGTCTGTCTGTCTGTCTGTCTGTCTGTCTGTCTGTCTGTCTGTCTGTCTGTCTGTCTGTCTGTCTGTCTGTCTGTCTGTCTGTCTGTCTGTCTGTCTGTCTGTCTGTCTGTCTGTCTGTCTGTCTGTCTGTCTGTCTGTCTGTCTGTCTGTCTGTCTGTCTGTCTGTCTGTCTGTCTGTCTGTCTGTCTGTCTGTCTGTCTGTCTGTCTGTCTGTCTGTCTGTCTGTCTGTCTGTCTGTCTGTCTGTCTGTCTGTCTGTCTGTCTGTCTGTCTGTCTGTCTGTCTGTCTGTCTGTCTGTCTGTCTGTCTGTCTGTCTGTCTGTCTGTCTGTCTGTCTGTCTGTCTGTCTGTCTGTCTGTCTGTCTGTCTGTCTGTCTGTCTGTCTGTCTGTCTGTCTGTCTGTCTGTCTGTCTGTCTGTCTGTCTGTCTGTCTGTCTGTCTGTCTGTCTGTCTGTCTGTCTGTCTGTCTGTCTGTCTGTCTGTCTGTCTGTCTGTCTGTCTGTCTGTCTGTCTGTCTGTCTGTCTGTCTGTCTGTCTGTCTGTCTGTCTGTCTGTCTGTCTGTCTGTCTGTCTGTCTGTCTGTCTGTCTGTCTGTCTGTCTGTCTGTCTGTCTGTCTGTCTGTCTGTCTGTCTGTCTGTCTGTCTGTCTGTCTGTCTGTCTGTCTGTCTGTCTGTCTGTCTGTCTGTCTGTCTGTCTGTCTGTCTGTCTGTCTGTCTGTCTGTCTGTCTGTCTGTCTGTCTGTCTGTCTGTCTGTCTGTCTGTCTGTCTGTCTGTCTGTCTGTCTGTCTGTCTGTCTGTCTGTCTGTCTGTCTGTCTGTCTGTCTGTCTGTCTGTCTGTCTGTCTGTCTGTCTGTCTGTCTGTCTGTCTGTCTGTCTGTCTGTCTGTCTGTCTGTCTGTCTGTCTGTCTGTCTGTCTGTCTGTCTGTCTGTCTGTCTGTCTGTCTGTCTGTCTGTCTGTCTGTCTGTCTGTCTGTCTGTCTGTCTGTCTGTCTGTCTGTCTGTCTGTCTGTCTGTCTGTCTGTCTGTCTGTCTGTCTGTCTGTCTGTCTGTCTGTCTGTCTGTCTGTCTGTCTGTCTGTCTGTCTGTCTGTCTGTCTGTCTGTCTGTCTGTCTGTCTGTCTGTCTGTCTGTCTGTCTGTCTGTCTGTCTGTCTGTCTGTCTGTCTGTCTGTCTGTCTGTCTGTCTGTCTGTCTGTCTGTCTGTCTGTCTGGTCTTTGTGTCAAAAGCCAAATATGCTTGAACTACACTTTTTGTTCAAGCTCAGTTTGTTTATTTATTAAAAAAAAAACACCCCAAAAAAATCCTAATGACATCATTGCAGCCAACAACTGTTGATCCGTCAGTTGTTCGTGAGTGACAGAACATGGCGTCGCTATCAACGCTGAGCCATGACAACGGTTACCAACGAGAACAAGTAGCTCCCCTTGCCCCTTGCGCTTGCTGGCTTTGTTTACTTAGTCACGTGGCACAAACTGTCCAACATCGGGTGGTCACTAGTTTGTGGGTGTCGGAGCTGCCCGAACTCGCTACCTTTCTCTTTCCCGGCAAACGGACATGCGCTCTGGTTTCCTTCTTTTCGCACTGCCTGTCGTCGTGAACTTTTCATCAGTTCTCTTATCACCAGCTAGCCGTCAACACGGGTTATCCCTTTGACTGAGCTCAGGGTAAGAAATTTTCATCCTTGGTTTTTTTTTTGCTTCTGAAAGAATTTTGTGTAATTTTTGCTCAAGTTCACTTCGATAAGTTTTAAGATGCAGGCAGTTTGTTAGAAGTGTACAAGTGGTTTTGGTTTTTGACTGGCAAACTGTAGAATACTGTTGAGCTTAAAATTCTGTGTCCAAATTTTCCATACGGATATAAAAAAAAAACTGCCAGAGATTCAACTGTTCGTCATAGTTTATACTTCTTCCAGTAGTTTTTCAAGTAGTTGAAAAGCAATATTCAGTAAGCTTTAATTTTCTCCTTTTTCCTATATTTCAGGAACAAAACGGCAACTCTTAGTGGCCCAGGTGGACAAGTGAAAAATTTTTTTGGAGGCCATCACTGCCTGAGCGCAGAAGAGTAGGCGTTGGTGAACGTGAGCGTGTGGGAACGCTTTTGTATCCGAGACTTCTCTACCGACACCAGCCGTGTGAGTGTGTATGTGTGTGAGCGCGCGCGTAAGGAAGCAACACTTGGTTCTCTCGGGGGTGCGCCACCCTGCCCCATCCGGTGCGGCCTGAGGTCCGCCGCCGCGCTGAGAGAACGGGTGATAACAGATACCAGCCAAAAAAAAAATGCCATATAACCCAACAAACCAGACCGCCATAATATAAACAACCCAAAACAAACACCTTCAACCGTCACGCCAAATTTTGATCCCCCCAATTTTCCTGAGCAGCCGTACGCAGAAAAGCTACCGAAAATTGCAACAGGTTTGTTTTGGTTGTATCGTCTCCCGCCTCTTCCGCAAACCTTACGTACCCCTCCCGCAGTCCTAATCTTCATCCTCACCTCCCAACTCCTACCTACTCTCGTGTTCGATGTGTGCGTATTCCTAGCCGCAGTACGCAGTGGTGTTGTTACTTCGTTTTTAATGCGAAATTAATTTTCTGTTCCTTTGACACGGTTGCTTGGATTTTTATGTGTGTCCATTGTCATTGTTTCCTGTGCCTACATGGTTTGGGTTGGAATAGCCAAAGCCTGCTACGTTGTGGGTTTCAATATGGCATGTTGATCGATGGGCGTTGAAACCCGTTCCCGTCGAAGTAATTTCGGATCGATAACGGTTTTTTTTTTCGGTTTCAGTTCATTGGTCGGTCACGGTAATGCGTTCCGAGGCAGTGTTGTAATTATGCTTTTGGCAGGATTGTAAATAGTGTTTCGTTTGATGTTAGAATCATTTTGATGATACGAGTCTCAACTTGACACTTAGACCGCATTTTCGCTCTTAACCCGCAGCAATCGAAATCACAGCTATGCCTGAAGTGTTGCCACTTTCTGGCATGGCTGATACCGAGCCGGACCTGTCGACGTTCGAAAACAAGTCCGGCCTGGCGGAGGACATGAAGTTTTTGGCCTCGATGCCGGAATTGTGCGACGTGACGTTTTTGGTCGGTGAAACGCGGGAACCCGTGTGCGCCGTCAAGGCCGTCCTGGCAGCCCGTTCGCGGGTCTTCCAGAAAATGCTCTACCAAGCTCCATCACCGCAACGCAAGAAAGAACCACCACCCAGGGAGAACAAGTTGCGGCTGTTCCTGAAGCGTTCGTCCGAACCGCTGCTCAATCTGCAGAATGCTGCTCAGCAGGTAAGAAGCACTTTGCGTTTTGTGGTTTTGATGTTTTCAAGAATTCACTAAATATTTTTTCAAAACCTGTAAATACCATTAAACGATGTATTTGTTTTTTTATTTTTTCAACCAAAACAAAAACTTCAACGCTGCACAGGAAGCTGTGCTACACACACGCACAGCTTGCTGTGCAGCCTCCGACTGTAAATAGTTCGACACGTGCCATCACTGTATGTCAAATTTCATCTTTGTCATTCTCCACTGCCCTCTGTTAACAACAACAACAACAACTACAATTGTCACGATTTGCCACTTTCAAACAAACACATCAAACAGCGTAGCGGCTTCAACCAACAGCTGGCTCCTATCGCTGAGGTAAACGGAAGCTAATCGAGCTAACATCCACTTTCACTCCTCTGTTTCCTTTCTTCTTTCACTGTCTCTGTCACTATGTCTAAAGCTGTATTCTGCTTCCTTGATGTGCGTACTTCCTGTGTGCTTGAAAGCGCATTGCATCACAGCCTTCTACGCTCACTCGACCGTTCTGCAAATCGATGGAAAATATACTGTTTTGCATGGATTGTTCTATCTACTCTGCTCTAGTGCTAGTGCCTCTACTGGTTGCGCTGGGAAGCGTACTCTATGGAGTTTCCTACTCACATTGGTTTGTTTCCTTAAAGAAAAAGTTTATTAGAATATTTGATACTTCAAATCTGCAGCGGACAACTCTCCTGACTGAAAATATCCTCTTATCTAAACACTTGGGAATTTAACCATCCACAGCACGTTATACCTTCCAATAACTTTCTGGAGCCGATAATGTGGTCGATAAAGAAAATAATAGGATAGTAAGTTTGGGGAATATAAGTACTACAACACGCATCAGGTAACTTCTTGATAAGTGACACTGCAAAAAGGACAAACAAACAAAAGGTGCGAATAGCAAAAAACCTTCGGACAATGCCTCTCAAGATTAAAAATTACAGGTCGCAGTGGAGTCCACAAAAAAATCTCACTTCAACAATATTTGTTTTGAATTTTTACTTTTTCGTCTATCTCAATTTAAAAATACTGATGTTGAAGTATTTCCAAAAGTGTAAATTTTAAACCGTATGCTTTATATAAAATCTTTTAGTGTAAATGTATGAACACCAATAGGCCTTTTGAGAAAAAATACGAAATCGTACGTTAAGAATACGTGCGTTAATTTTTACCGCTTCTTGGGTTTGTATCTAACCAACAATTACGCAAGGGATTTTCAGCATTTTCGTCCCTACCTACCATGTAAGATATCAAGAAGGGTATATATTTTTTTAATTCAAAAGCCCTGCGAATCTGCACAAAACCAAATGACAAACTAAAGCAAATAAGGGGAAAGGAACGCCTAAACAGTGAAGCAAATTGTTCTAGTTTGCTAAATCTGTACGATAATAAAAAGGAGTGCTGAGAGATTAAAAGAAAGTGAGCAAGTTGCTATTTATGTATGTATTTCACTTTACACATTTCAAGTATTCCGTCTCGATACACATAAACTGCTTAAAATAAATTCCCTACCCTATTAACAAAAATGTTTAGTTTTAGATTGTAATAAAGGTCTGCTCGAGTTTTTATTTTAGTTTAGTTTCTAACCAACGTTTGTTAGGGGACGGGACACTAAGCATAGCGGACGTAAAGCCAAATGCCACGCTTGATGATTGATAAAAAATATTAATTGCATACAGGGAGTGGCCAAATGATTGAGACAGGGAAAATTTTTTCAATTTTTAAAAACCCAGAACTTTACGAGAAAATGAATCAATGTTGATGAAACCGGTTTTTTTTTTGTTACTGGAAAGCTATTCTAGTTTCTAAAAATTACCAGGGAATTCGACGGGACCAAAGGACTCCGGGAATGTTTCGGATTTTTAGGAGTGTGTATCAAAATGTGCATTCTTGCCACGACATCTTGTTTTTTTTTTAAGTTTATATGTTTCCAATAAACTATTCATTCTGTGTTTATTGGTACCCAAAAGCTGAAAATTCGTCGAGGAACCATCGAGATATTTGCCGAGAGGTTTCCGAGTAGTTTTTTGTATGGAAAAATGAGAAAAATGAAAGTTGTTTCTCTCTTCTAGATAGAATAATCACAAAATTCCAACTTCTACGAAATTGGGAAAAATTGACAAAACAAATTTGCTGAAGACGCTACGGCACCAAAATCAGTGTTTTTTGAGTCAAAAGTAATTTGTTTTAGTTTTTAAATAGTTTTTTTGACACGGCACGATACAATTTATGTTTAACTGAACCAAGTACATTTTCTTTAAAATTCTAAATTAGCAGGGAAAAGAGGGAGGCCTTCATTTTTATTCTCGCGGCCGACTACGAGCTAGTGGGGATTTAAGGTGAGAGGAGGGGTGTTACAATTTTGTTTTTAACTATTTTATATTACAGGATGTATTTATTTGTACGTGGCTAACCAGTGATGTTCTGTTTGAGCAGTTTTGGTCTGAGGTGTCTGCGTAAACATAGAGATGCCGTGTCTTCGTTTTAGTGTCTCCAGCCGGGTGTATCATTCTCTTTCAGTTTGTGACAGAAATTGTATTCTAGCAAATAGATAAAAGAAATCAAATTTTAATGCCAGCATTTTTTATAAACCCGTATAGCTGTGTCATGTACTGGAGATCACCGCTTCCCAGAATGTCTCTAACGGGTACGTTCGGTTGTTTTCCTCGGGCCCGAAGGAAATCTATAAGCTCAGACCTAACACCACAGTATTCGGTACACGACCAAACAACATGCTCGATGTCATGGTAGCCATCGCCACAAACGCAGTGATTACTGTCTACAAGCATCGCAAAGAGATGCGTGTTTAACGTATAGTGATTGGACATTAGTCTGGACATCACGCGAATGAAGTCCCGACCTACATCCAACCCCTTGAACCATGCTTTCGTCGATACCTTAGGAAAAATGGAATGTAGCCACCGTCCCAGTTTATCTGAGTTCCATGATGATTGCCAACTGTTGAGTGTTCTCTGACGCAAAATGCTATAAAATTCATCATAAGCAATTGGTCTTACATAAATATCGCCATCAATAGCACCCACCTTAGCTAAAGCGTCCGCCTTTTCATTGCCCGGAATGGAACAATGAGAAGGGACCCACGCTAAGGTAACCCGGTAATTTTTATCTGTTAAAGCACTTAAAAACCGCCGTATTTTCCCCAGGAAATACGGGGTGTGCTTCACAGTCTTCATCGATCGCAGAGCCTCAATGACACTGAGACTGTCTGTGAAGATGAAGTAGTGGTCTATGGGTAGGGTTTCAGGGTTTCGGTTTCTGCGACGTACACGGAAACAGGAGCATCGAGTTTGTAGGAGGCGGTAAAATTTTCGTGAAAAACACCGAAGCCAGTGGACTCATTTAGATTAGATCCGTCAGTGTAAAACCTTTTATCATAACTAACATGTCTAAACTTATTGGAAAATATTTTAGGGATCTCTTGGGGTCGCAATTGATCCGGGATACCAGAAATGTCTTGTTTCAAGGTGGTGTCGAAGAATATAGCATCATTAGAAGTATCTAAAAGTGCGACATTGGAGGAATCGTATGAAGAAGGATTAATATCTTGAGCCATATAGTCAAACTATAAAGTCAAAAACCTGGATTGAGATTGAAGGTCGACCAACCTCTCGAAATTTTCAATTACTAATGGGTTCATAACTGTGCATCGAATTAGCAACCGGTAAGAGAGATTCCAAAAACGATGTTTCAACGGAAGAATACCCGCTAACACTTCAAGACTCATCGTATGGGTCGACTGCATGCAACCTAAGGCAATACGCAAACAACGATATTGTATTCGTTCCAGTTTGATCAAATGTGTGTTTGCTGTGGAGCGGAAGCAGAAACACCCGTACTCAATTACAGACAATATCGTTGTTTGGTAAAGCCTTAGAAGGTCTCCTGGGTGGGCTCCCCACCAGGTTCCGGTAATCGTACGAAGAAAATTAATTCTCTGTTGGCATTTTTGTGTCAGATACCTAATATGGCAAGCCCAGGTGCATTTAGAGTCGAACCAGACCCCGAGATGTCCCCCATGTGTCCCGAGTGCGTGGAGGAGGAGGAGACTGCTGAGCATGTCTTCTTCGTATGCCCCCGTTTCGCAAGAGCGAGGAGCAACATGATGGCTGTGAGCGGGCCTGGCACTACTCCGGACAATCTAGTCCGGAGGATGTGCGACGACCCGGACATCTGGAACGCGGTCTGTGCGGCCGCCTCTCAGATTGTTCTGGAGCTGCAACGTGTGTGGCGGGTCAACCACCAACACGCCAGTGGTAGCTAATTACCAGTCTCCAGGTAGTTAGCTAGGAGGTTATAAGAGTAAAGAGGGTGCATCACGCACAAAAGCCACTCCCCGACGTAATACTTAACCGTCGCTCCGGGAAGACCAGGGCTGGAGACTGGAGGGGTTTTAGTGGGTCGGGACAGGGATCAGTAGGTGTCTGGGCGAGTGTAACTACCCCAGCATCTCTCCCCTAGTCTCATCCCCACACCCTGAGTTCTCTTCTCAGGTGTCTGTTTGCAGATTTCCCCGCCACCTTTAAAAAAAAAAAAAAAAAAAAAAAAAAAAAAAAAAAAAAAAAAAAAAAAAAAAAAAAGACCCCGAGATATTTAGCGACTAAAACCTGAGAGATCGTTTTACCCGTTAGTAGGAGCTCCAGCTGAGCTGGGTTATGCTTCCTAGAAAAAACGACCAGCTCAGTTTTCTCCGGAGAGAATTCGATACCCAGCTTAAGAGCCCATTCAGACAAATTGTCTAAGGTATCTTGCAATGGTCCTTGCAGATCGTTAGCCTCGCTTCCAGTAATGGATACAACGCTATCGTCTGCAAGTTGCCGTAGCGTGCATGAATTTGCAAGACATTTATCGATGTCATTGACGTAAAAATTATATAAGAGAGGGCTTAAACATGAGCCCTGGGGAAGGCCCATGTAACTGATTCGGGAAGTTGTCGAATCGCCATGTGAGAAATACATATGCTTTTCTGACAACAAATTGAGTAAAAAGTTATTCAAATTTGGTGAAAGTTCCTGCGAATGAAGTTTCGTGCCTTAAACTTCTACAGAGACAGAGTCAAATGCCCCCTTAATATCCAAGAACGCAGAAGCCATTTGCTCTTTTCGAGCAAATGCGAGTTGAACTTCAGTAGAAAGCAACGCTAGGCAATCGTTCGTCCCTTTGCCCCGGCGAAAGCCAAATTGAGTATCTGAAAGTAAACCGTTTGTTTCGACCTATTTGTCTAACCGTAAGAGGATCATTTTCTCCATTAATTTCCGGAGGCAAGAGAGCATCGCAATCGGCCTATATGAATTGTGATCAAAGGCAGGTTTCCCGGGTTTCCGAATAGCAATGACTTTTACCTCCCTTTAGTCATGCGGAACAATATTAAGCTCAAGAAACTTGTTGAACAAATTCAACCAGCGTCTTTTTGCAGAGTCGGGTAGATTCTTCAACGGGTTGAATTTAATTCTATCTAACCCTGGAGCCTTATTGTTGCACGACAGGAGAGCCATTGAAAATTCCAACATCGAAAATGGAGGCTCTTCCGTAGTTACTAATAACGCGTCGCGAAAGGTTTTCTGTTCCGGTACAGAGTCCGGACAGACCTTTTTGGCAAAATCGAGTATCCAGCGATCTGAATACTCCTCACTTTCATTCGAAACGTCACGGTTCCGCATGCGCCTGGCGGTATCCCAAAGAGTGCTCATCGCTGTTTCCCTCGACAACGCGTTTACGAACCGCCGCCAGTACCCGCGTTTTTTCGCCTTTACTAAGCTCTTCATCTGCCTGCCCAGTGCCTCGTACTTTCGAAGCAGGTTGACAGTGCCGTACTCCCGGTAGTCCTTATACGCCGCGGACCTTCGCGCGTATAGCTCAGAGCACTCTTTGTCCCACCATTTTTTGGGAGGGCGCTGTCTAATCGTCACCCCGGGTATCGGTTCCGTCTGAGCTTGAGTCACGGCGTCGATTATCAAGCCAGCTAAGAACGCGTATTCTTCCTCCGGAGGAAGTTCCTCGTGAGTCTCGATAGATTCCGCTATAATAGACTCATAACGCTTCCAATCAATATTACGTGTAAGGTCGTAGGAAACATTGATGGGGACGGGGGAGTTGAACCATTAGCAATTGATATAACGATTGGAAGATGATCACTACCGTGGGGATCGTTGATTACTTTCCACTGGCAATGTAACGCAAGTGATGTCGAGCAGAAGGATAGGTCAAGCACGCTTTCACGTGCTGGAGGATTAGGTACACGTGTCGCTTCCCCAGTATTCAAAAGTGTCATATTGAAGTCGTTGATCAAGTTACAAATTAAAGAAGATCGGTTGTCGTCGTACAGCGACCCCCATAGCGAACAGTGAGAGTTAAAATCTCCCAAAATCAAAAAAGGTGCGGGAAGCAATTCTGCTATATCAAGGAGTTGCTTCTGTTCAATCCGCGCGAATGGGGGAATATATAACGAAACAAGGCAAAGGTCTTTTCCATTCATATTCGTTTGAATGGCAACAACTTCAATATTCGAGATCGAGGGGAGGTCGATTCTGAAAAAAGAATAACACTTTTTGATCCCTAAAAGTACCCCTCCACCGTGTGAGTCTCGATCTCGACGAATGATGTTGAAATCGTGGAAATTAAGTTGGTCATTTGAATTGAGAAAAGTTTTACAGAGCGCGAACGCATCACAATTGTATGTGTTTATCAAATGTGAAAATAAATCGAATTTGGGGATGATACTCCTGCAGTTCCACTGTAACACAGTGACAAAATTCCTAACCTCTTTCGACGTATTAGTCATCGAAAGATACGATAGCTGAAATGAGGAGCCAAGTTGCTGTGAGTTGCTTCAAAAAGGTTTTCACTGTAGGGAGAAGGGCAAGAAGAATGTTTCGAAGGGGATCTGGCATGTTGAAAGTTTTAAATATCCAGTCCATGGTGGCGAACCAGCCTGTGGCTGAAAGCCACCCTAATAAAGTAATAATAAAAAAAATATCCAGTCCACAATATCACAAAATTTTATGAACCTTGTTTCTTTTATGTCTTCTGATCGAGAAATGGGTGCACGAGGGGTTTTTGGTGCCCCAGGAAGCGGTGGGTACTCCTGGTTTGATTTGAAATTAAAACCGGGTGGAACTTGCTTCGGTTTTTCTTCACCGCTTCCTTTCTGTGTTGTCTTATTGGTCATTCCGCAAGGGGTTATCTTACGACCTTTGCGAGAAAGATTAGGAGAGTTGAGCATTCTCATCTTCCTAGATCCCTCTGGCAAGGCATAAGAACACCCTTCGACGGGATCGACAGATGTACCCTCATCGGTTGGCTAAAAGGAAAAGATGTTTCCTGTCGAGGGTGGCTCAGCCCTCTTAAGCATTTCTGCAAAAGAGCGCTTTGATCGTTCCTTAAGGGAACGCTTAATTTTTTTCTCGCGCTGTTTGTACGCGGGACACGCCAAAAGGTCATGCCGAGTTCCCTCGCAGTAAAGACACTTTTCAGTATCCTCACTGCAAGCGGTCTCAGCATGATTGCCTCCGCACTTGCTGAAGCGTGCCTTGTTGCAGCAGTAGGTGGCTATATGACCTAACTGCTTGCAGTTTTGGCAATGCATGACCCGCGGTACGAACAGGCGTACAGGCAGACGAACCCTGTCCAAAGAGATGTAGTTCGGCAGTGCGGATCCGGCGAATGTTACACGGAAGGAATCCGAAGGGAAGAATTTCTTCTTCCCTTCTTCGATGGATACTGAATGCAATTGCTTGACATCCAGTATCTTTACATCTTGAATCAGGGGGTTCTTGAAGCAGCCAACCCCGTGACGCAAAATGTCATCGACCGTGAGGCGTCCTTCGGTAACCACACCGTCGATCTCCACGTCCTTGGCAGGGATGTACACGCGGTACTCCCTTGTAAAGAGCTCGTAGCAGGCAATTTCGTTTGCTTGCTTCAAGCTACTCACGACAACTCGCAGTTTGTTCGGCCTCACCTTCGTAATCTCGGTTACGGCCGGAAACTGTTTTGCCAGTTCTATGCCTATTTGAATTATATTCAAAGGTTTTTTTATGGGCCGGAAGTAAACAACGTAGGGACCGCTAGCGGCATCTGGGTAAGCTTTTACCCGTATTTCCGGTACCCTTGGTACGGGGCTAGGTAGCGGGGGTGGTACAGGGGAAGGTAAGGGAGAACTGCTGGGGGAAATTTCAATTTCTTTCCCATTTGTTTCCACATCCAGGAAAAGTTGCACCCGCATGTCGTCCAGTAGTTGATATTAAATTTTAAAAACAATTTTTCAAACTACAATGGATCAAAATGAAAAAAAGACAGTAATACTAATACTAATAACAATAGTAATAATATTAGTAATAATAATAATAATAATTATAATAATAATAATTATAATAATAATAACAATAAAAATAATATTAATAATAATAATATTGATAGTAATATATTAATAATAATGATAAAAAATCTAAAGTGAATACTTCACCGAACGTCTAGGTCACGACCTCACGGCTGATAGTTGGATCAATCGAGGGTCTCCGCAGAACAAACAATGACGATCCAGCTTCGTGTTGTGACACAGTGGCTGTATCTTACACGCGACCTTGTAGATGCCACTTGTAGTTGACTTCCACTGCGGGAGAATTGTTCTTGCTGATATATCAGCTGCGTATCAGATCACTGGCGGGCAGCCTGCCCCTACCAGTGTGCAGAAGATGTTTCTGCCGATATATTGCAGACTATTGTTATCGCACAGCACAAGAAATAATCGAAAAAAAATCACCCGTACGATAACTCGTGTATTGTTATTTTGCGAACCACACGGAGATAAACAATTTGCGTCTAATCGAGACGAAAGCAAAACAACGAATGGAAAGTAATTTGTGTGAAATAGTATTCTTTTAAAATGTGGTACAATTTTGCCGAGCTAAGTGGATTTTTATATTCCAAAATGAGAAAAGTGAAATTCGTTTCTTACTGTTGAGGGGATTTATCACAAAATTGAAACTTTTATTTCATGGAGAATAATTAATGGAACATCTTTTTGACGTTGACTAACGTCTATATCGAAGTTCGGCCCCTGAATTCGAAAATTTAGTAATTCAACCAGGGAAAACCAGAGAAAAGTGGTCAGGTTTTGAGCGCTTATTTTGCAGTCATCTATAATCAGGTTTTCGAGGTTTTGGCATCAATCGATCAGAAATTCTTTTACGGTTAAATTTATGTAACAAAAACAAACTATTGTTTGAGATACACTATTGAAAAATTGGTAATTAATATCGATTGTCTAAATCATACCGCGCAGCCAATCACTACCTCTCTTCCCAAGCACAGTCGACACTAACGGATACAATCGATCTGACTTTGTTGTTATTGTTGTTGTCACTTTCTGTTTCCGATGTTTATGCTGCTGCTAGCGGAAAAAACCTTGCAAATATGCATCTTTTTGTTGGTGTTAATTTTACGACAGCGGCCGGCGCCCCATCACTCTGATTCCAAAACCGCACCAGTGACATGCGGACGCTAGGTGATAGCAGCTGAAAGGAGGAAATACAAAATAGTACCGGTCATCTCGTGCCGGTTTCACCCGTAATGCTGGTGGCTTTAGTAGTAAATGGCTACTGCAAAACACTTAAATGGCTGGAATTCTGGACGGACTAACCAAAAACAAGGATATATTCGGCAACTGGCCCCTTTTGGTGCCTCGAAATTGTGTAATAGAAGCGGCTAATTGAATTTTCTGTTTTCCTAAATGCTGCTGCTAGCGGAAAAAACCTTGCAAAAATGCATATTTGTGTTGGTGTTAATATTACGACAGCGGCTGGCGCAGCTTTCAAGGAACATTTGTCTCTACCATTCCATCATCTATGTAGCCCCTAGTTCTTTCTAATTATCTGACGAAGCCTTGGTATAAAACGTATCGTTCGAACATTTCACCACATCAGTTTCATTATTAAACCGTACCGGATACATACGGACGCTCGGTGTTAGCAGCTAAAAGGAGGAAAAACAAAATAGTACCGGTCATCTCGTGCCGGTTTCACCTGTTATGCTGGTGGCTGTTAGTAATAAATGGCTACTGCAAAATACTAAAATGGCTGGAATTCTGGACGGACTAAACAGTAAACGAGAATAATCGGCAACTGGTACCTTTTGGTGCCTCGAAATTTCATTACAGAAGTTTTGTAAAAGAAGCGTTGCAATTCCTTCTACTATTTGCTTCAATGGAATATTTTTTTTTTTATATAAGAATACGATAGTCAACGTCATGCGGTCGTGTCTTGAATACCACCTCCCTACTTTTTTTTAAACTCTAATATTTATTTAGGCCCAACCGCAAAGCATAACGGGGCCGAATATCTTTTGGAGTAGGGAAAAGCCAGCTTGAGTAGAGTCTGTATCCCGACTGCTCCTCCTCAAACAGGCATAAAAACCCTCTCATCTTTTCTCTTTCATAAATACAATTTTAAAATACATAACATTTAAACCTACGGCTAACAATAACATTATTCTTCTCTGTATGGGTAAATATCAATTCTTAGTACTATTCGTTGAGGTGTGAAGGTTCCTTATCTCTTAGAAATCAAAACTTATATCTATGTTCGATGGATCATGTCTCTCAGAAAGAAGCGATGATTCATGTGTCTCTTAAAAGATCAATAAAAGAAAGAAGATAAAGAACAGAATTAGTGTGAAACTTTTTGATGGAGGTTGTGTTGTAAAAATAAGAAGAAAAAGCAAGGAGATAATCAAATTCAATACTTGATATCTCCTAAAAAGTCATTAATAGGTATTATAAGCGCGGGGTTGCGGCTAGCAAGCGCATCCCGTACTTGCATTGTCACATTCTGTTTCCGGAGAGAATCAATAAGCTTGGTCCTTGCTCTGTGGTACTTAGGGCATACGAAGACTATATGATCAATATCTTCGTACCCTACACATTCGCACAGATTACTATCGACTAAGTTTATTCGATAAAGGTGTGCAACATAGTGATTGGACATTAGGCGCGAAATAACTCGAATGAAATCTCGAGTTAAATCTAAGCCTTTGAACCAAGCTTTTGTAGACACTTTGGGCGAAATCGAATGCATCCATCGCCCAAGATCGTCTTTATCCTATTTTTCCTGCCAGTTTGCCAGGGCCAGTTATCGAGGCAGGTGAAAATACTCGATATAGGTGATCGGTCTATCAAATATATCTCCTTCTATGGCAATAAATCAGCTTCTTCATTGTCTGGGATTGAGCAATGAGAGGGGACCCACACAAAGCAGATAATGAAAGACCGATCAACCAGCACTTCTAATATCCGTCTAATTTCCGGAAGGAAATAGGACGGGTGCTTGACCGGTTTGATCGATCGGATAGCTTCGATAGAACTGAGGCTGTCCGAGAAAATGAAATAATTGCCTGGTGTCTTAAGCTCCATAATTCGCAGTGAATTGTGTATGGCAGCTAATTCAGCTACGTATATGGAGCAAGGCTGTGCCAGTTTGCGGGATTTGCGATGATCTGTGTTAAAAACGCCATATCCGGCATGTCCATCCATTACAGATCCATCCGTGAAAAAGGAATTCTGTTCTGGGAGGTGGCCGAATTTTGCCGAAAATATTGATGGCACAACTGTTGGTTTGATGTGTTCGGGGATTCCCTGGATTTCTTGTTTCATCGTCAAATCAAATACAACAGAAGAATTGTTGAGCGATGGTGAAATCTCACGGTATGGAGCAACATCCGAAGGGTTTATCTCCATAGTCAAAAACTGCTGGTATACTGACATACAGGGTTTTTGAACAACTTCCAAACACTCCGCATAGTTCTCGATTATCATTGGGTTTGCTATTGCTTTGCTTTGAGTGGTAGTACTCTCGAAATGACCTCTAGAGACATGGTATGTGTCGATTGCATGCAGCCTAGAGCGATACGCAAACAACGGTATTGTATCCTCTCTAGCTTCAGCATGTGTGAGGCTGCGACACCTCTGAAGCATATGTTGCCGTATTCTATTACGGGCGGAATCGTGGTTTGGTAGAGTCGTATCAAATCCTCTGGATGAGCTCCCCATGTGGTTCCTGTTACCATCCGAAGAAAATTAATTCTCGGTTGGTATCTTTGCTTCAGGTAATTGACATGTTTTCCCATGTGCACTTAGAGTCATACCATACTCCTAGATACTTGAAGCTAGGTGACTGAGTGATGGGTCTTCCGGACAGAACTAGCTCGAAGCGAGGTGGAGGTCGCTTTTTTGAAAAGACTACCATCTCCGTTTTTTCAAGCGAGAACTCGATTCCAAGACAACTTGCCCAGCCGGTCAGATTATCTAACGTATTTTGCAGGCTGTTTTTCATGTCTACAGCTAGAGTCGCCGTGACTGATACAACGCAGTCGTCAGCTAACTGGCGCATTGTGCAGCCGTCCGTCAAGCATGTGTCGATGTCACTGATGTAGAAGTTGTACAACAGCGGACTCGGACAAGAGCCTTGGGGGAGACCCATGTAGCTTGTTCGTGTTATTGTTGAAGAACCGTGATTGAAAAGTAAATGCTTTTCAGACAGCAGGTTGATCAAAAAGTTTGTCAATATAGGGGAGAATCCTCTTTGATGCAGTTTCTCGGAAAGAATTTCGATTGAAACTGAATCAAATGCGCCTGTGATATCCAGGAAAACCGAGGTCATTTGTTGTTTGCTGCCAAGAGCCAATTCCGCTTCTGTGGCTAGCAATGCCAGGCAATCGTTAGGGCCCTTGCCCCTACGAAAGCCGAACTGGGTCTCTGAAAGTTGGTTAGTTGTTTCTGCCCAGTTGTCAAGTCTACGCAGGATCATTTTTTCAAGCAATTTGCGTATGCATGAGAGCATCGCAATCGGCCTGTACGAACGGTGATCTGCGGCTGGTTTGTCTGGCTTTTTGATTGCGATAATCTTAACCTGTCTCCAAGCTTCCGGAATCATATTGTTCCTGATAAGCTTATTAAACAGTTTAAGAATTCGTAGCTTGGCCGAGTCCGGCAGGTTTTTCATCAAATTAAATTTGATCCTGTCCGGTCCTGGAGCCTTGTTCTTGCAAGACGCGAGGGCAATTGAAAACTCCAACATGGTAAATTCTGGTTCTTCAATAGCCGTTGTATCGCTGAATTTTTGCTGTGATGGGACAGCGTCTGGGCATACCTTTTTCGCGAAATCATAGATCCGACGTTCAGAGTATTCATTAGCCTCATTACTGTCGGACCTATTGCGCATTTTTCGATCCGTATTCCAGAGATAGCTCATAGAAGCATCTCTGGGTAACGAGCTTATGAAATTTTGCCAGTATGATCTTTTTTTCAGTTTGTGTAGCTTAGACTGTTTTATTTCCAGCTCCCTAAACTGATCATAAAGCTCAATTGAACCACCATCCCTGTGTGCTATGTATGATGCTTTTAGAGTTTTTTTTATCTCGGTGCATTCTTTGTCCCACCATTGCTTGTTGGGACGAATTTTCAACTTGTTCTCAGGGGCAGGTCTCTTCTGAGATTGCATCGCGCTATCTAGCACTAATGTTGCAAGGAAGTTGTATTCGTCGGATGAAGAAAGCTCATCCGTTGTTTCGAGACCCTGGGATATTGTGTTCGAGAATTTTTCCCAATCAATATTCCCGGTAAGATCATACTCTACTTCGACTGTGGTAGCAGAATGGAGCCTGCTCTTAATCGAAATACTGATTGGCAAATGGTCGCTACCGTGGGGATCTTGAATAATCTCCCATTTGCAGTCCAAAGCCATTGAGGAGGAACACATCGACAAGTCTAATGTGCTCTCTCGTATTGGAGGCCTTTCAATTCTCGTAGCTAACCCAGGTATGTTCAATAAGGTCATATCGAAGTCATCGAGAAAGCTTTCAATAAGAACAGCGCGGCTATCATCCCTGGGTGCGCCCCACGTCGTACCGTGAGAATTGAAATCTCCCAGGATGAGGCGTGGAGACGGAAGCAGTTCCGTTATTTGTGACAGCTGCAACCGGTTAATAACCGCTCTAGGCGGAATGTAGACTGATGCGACAGTGAGGCCCTCCCCAGCAATTGTTATATGGCAAGCAACAATTTCTATTGCATTGCTGGGAGAGGAATTCGGAAGAATGGGTAGCATTTTTTGATACCAAGGAGCACTCCGCCATAAGAGTTTCCTCGGTCTAAACGGATGACATTGAAGTCTTGAACGGCAAGTGTCGTATCAGTTGACAACCATGTTTCAGATAGCGCGAAAATATCGCATTTGCTATCGTGAAGCAGGAGTTTAAATTTATCTAATTTGGGGATCAAGCTTCTACAGTTCCATTGTATGATCCTTGTTGTCGATTCGTCGCTTCGGCTGTCTGATTTAGACATCGAAGGATACGAACGCGTGGAGGGGCCATTTGGTGCTTAGTTGCTTACCCAACATGCAAATTGTTGAAAGCCAAGCCGAAATCATACTCTTGAGGGAATCAGATAGACCAAAAGTGGTAAATATCCATTCAACGATCGTTTTGAATGAGATACGTCCATCAGTGGTCGGTATTTCAGATTCCGATGACTGTTTTTTGGCGGAAGCAGATTGTTTTCCTGGTAGTTTGGGAAACTCTTTATCGAAATTGTTACTCTCAGGATTAAGCTTGAATCCTGGAGGTGACGGCTTAGCAATATTTTGCTTAGAAGGTGGACCACTTGGGGTATCTGTATGTGTTTTCTTCTGCTCCTTTCTAGGAAGCTTGGGGGAAGATACGCTTGGTCGTTTACGCACAGCTCCACTTGACGGAAGAGGTTGATATACCTCTTCATCATCATTGGGATCGTCATGCTCCAAGCTGGAATATGGGTTTTCCTGTTGCTGTAAGGCAGTCTTCAGCATCTGTGCAAATGACTGCTTACAGCGTTGTTTTGTCGATTTTTTTAACGCTTCTGAGCGTTGTTTATATTTCGGACACGCCTCGACTTCATGTGGATCACCACCACATAGACAGCATTTTGTCTTTTGATCGCCGCAAGCGTGGTTAATCTCGGAGATTTCACCACACTTGGAGCATTTGGGTTTCTTGTTGCAGTAGGTCTTCGTGTGCCCTAACTGCAAACAATTCGTACACGTCATGACTTTTGGAAAGAAAAGTCTCACAGGTAGTCGAAGCTTGTGGAGCTCGACAAAATCCGGGAGTACTTTTCCCTCAAAAGTCACTCTAAACGAGTCATTTGGGGAATAATTGCCCGTATTATCCTTCGAATACATTCTCCTGCATTCGAGGATTTTTATTTCAGGAAGGGATGGATTTTTTAAGCATCCAATACCTTTCACAACATCCTCTTCGGTGAGGTCAGCCTCGGTTATAACACCCTCTATTTCAACTACGCGTGCCGGTATATAAACGTGGTACTCGATATTGAAATTTGGATCCTGGACGACAGCATTTGCTTGTCGGGGATCCGAGAATGTTGCCTTGAGTCTATCCGCTTTGACCTTGTAGACCTCGGTCAAGCTCGAGTACTTTTCCTTTAGAGTTTTGCATATCTGTAAAACTCTTAGAGGCTTGTTTTTGGGTCGGAAATACACGACCCAACGTAGACCAGGTTGGTTAACCTGATAGATTTTAACCCGAGTTGACTCATCTTTACTGGATGGGATAACCGGGGCAGTTTTACGGGGTCTTTTACGCTTTTTAACGACATCGAAAAAAGCGTTATTTTCATTATTGGGGATGTCAGAAAAATCCATCCCGGACTCGTCACCTTCTGAGCAAGATGAGATGTCCGGTGGAATAGGCAATCCACCTACCGCCATAGCGGTTGTGAACTATATGCCGCTAATAATTAATATATGGAATATATTGAAATACTTATATATTTAAAGCTAAAGAGTATGACTATATATAAATAGGAGAGGAAATACGAAATCGAAATATATCTGTATGTATATACGGAAATAAAAAGTTAAAAAAAAAATAAAGGTTGTGTCACTTATCTTTATATGTATGTGAATCAGCAGCACTGCTTGCGCTGTCTCTTCAACTGCAGAGCGGCGACGCCGTACGCTTTCCCCCCGTCGGGGTTCCACAGCACACGCGCCAACTAACCACTACCACAGCTCCGTACTCCTCTGCTGCGGGAATCGACCTACGCTGATGCTGGACCAGCACGACACCTTTCAGCACTCGCGCCAAAACAAGCACGACTCACCACCTCACACGCGAACGCAGCAATCGCGCCGATTAGCACCACTACCACTGGCGCTGTTCGGCAGTCGGGGCTCCCCCACCAAAAACGACGCGTATTCGAACACCAAACAACACCACTGCACACGCGAACGCTAAAAAAGAGAGCGGGAAATTAGTTTCGGTCCGCAGAGCACTCTAGAAAAACGACTTTCCTGCTCGGCTGCCGAAAAGACTATGAATGGAACATCTTTTTTGAAGGCACTACGACTCTCGTATCAATTTTTTGAGTCAACATTATTTCGATCACGTAAATTACTCTACTTAGTTAAAAAACGCACAAAGTTATAACATACACTAAAGCGACATCCATAAACTACGTGACGTAAAAAAACCCAATTTTTGGACCCCCACTCTTCCATATGTAACGAAACGTAACGCCAAAACCATCCCCCCATAAAAATTACGTAACGCTGAAGAAGAATTTGCTCAATAAAAATGTTGGTTTTTGTAGAGTCTCCCCAGAGATTTTTTGTTACATAACGTTGATCTACGTTGTTACATAACGTTGATACCTTCTTACCTTCGCTTTGATAAGCAGATGGTCGTGAAATCGAATCCTGTTAGAAGACGTAAGCCTGGGTTTATTCTCAGGCTCCTCATCACCACCACCACCACCACCCCCTTTATGGTCCGAATCCGTTTGTTTTCTTACATAGAGGTAGAGAACATTTATATGCTTCTGAAAACAACATTTCTCCCGCATCGATAGAACTGTGATACACATATCCTTCGCTTGGTTTTCGTAATGAACATTTATACGTCTCTGGAGTTGGGTTGGGTTAGACGGACGCGCGTCGTCGTCTTCTCGCAATCGATAGAATCAGAATCGTGATTACATACGGAGAAATTTCGCAAAGGAAGGCGACAAACAAACTAACACAGAAATCCCAGGCAAATATTCGATAAATTCGATGTGCAATTCCGGTCGATCCTGGTCAGTAACGAAGTGGCAACCTGTGGTGATCAATCAAGCTCAAGCTCGTAACGCTAATCTTAACAGGGTATACGGGCCCCTATGTAACAAATCGTATCGCTCTAAGATACCCCCCTCCCCCCTATGAGAAATACGTTATTTATGGATGCCGCCTAAAGTATTTTTAAAAGTAAGTATACTTGGCATAGCCCCTACCCAAGTAATTCTAATGAAACAAAAATCACGAGACGAAAACAGTCAGAGAACTGGAATTTCCCTTGTTAATTATTTATTTCATATTAACCGCAGTGAGGTTAACAATTTGAAATTTTTTGACAAAGCACATGCTATCTATAATGTGCGAGTGAAATAAAATTGTATTGAAAGTTTGGCGGAGGTGAAAAGCATATCACCCAATGTCGTATTTGCCAACGTTATGGCCATGGTTCAAAATTCTGTAACATGGACCAAAAATGCCTCATTTGTGGAGACTTTTCTCACGAAAGGACACATGTCCTGTGAAATAGAGTAGCCCGTTTAACAATTGTTAAGGCAAGGCAAGGTAAACATATATCAATTTCTCATCCAAAACAAACTTCAAAACAAAATTCTCCAAGCGTACCAGTACCGCTCACTTCTTCTACTACTTTGCATACTCGTTTAACATATGCACAAGTTACAGGTAGTTCGAACATTCTACCGCCTAATGTTGGTAGTTCGAAAATGACCGTTAATAAGGTGAGCAAAACACGGTGGTAAATAAATGTACACCCTATTACCCCAGCTAATATTACTACTGAAAATATTTTTTCTAATGTCAACTGCCTGGGGCCTATTACGGCAGGTAAACTTTCTTTTCTGCAACAAGCAATGTTCGATCTTATGAACGCCATGTTGCAGGCAAAATCAATGTTCGAAACCATCCAAATAGGTACAAATTTTACAATTAAAATTGTTTCTAATTTAAAATTTAGCAATGATTTTAAATAAACCAATCAAAATTTTAAATTGGAATTCTCGCTCATTAAAGGCAAATGAGAATGAGCTTTTTAATTTTTTAACAGTAAATAATATGCATATTGCAATTGTTACTGGCACATTTTCGAAACCTAACATCAAAATAAAATATGATCCCAATTACCGTTACCGTGCCTAATTCTGCGCAGTTCCTAATTCTGCGCAATTTCTGTTATACTTAAGTTTTGTAGTATTTTTTGTAACTATGAGCATATATAAATATTTTTTTTTTGAAAACATTATTGATTCTGTGTCAGTGGTCACAATAGTCTCCAGAATACATTCGAATAAAAAAAATATATGAATTGTCAACACTGTCAACGTCGCAAACACCTTTGTTCGTAATAACGAAAAGACAACGGCTGGAAATAGTTTTATTCATTTCCGTTTAAAACGAGTGCAACGATTTGAACAAACATCGTAGTTGGTAAGAAAAGTTAGTATTAGTCATGATTTAGGTAAAAAAGAAATACTAGCTTACGCTAAGTAGCGCTTAGTACTGAAAAGTGCAAAAAAATAATGCGCGGATTTAGGCACCAAATTTGTTTTTTGTGTTCCTAATATGCGCATTTTTACAGAGATGAATTCTGGCAAAATTGAGCAGAAGTACATGCAATATGACAAGAACAAAATGCTTGCGGCTGTGGACAAGGTAAGAAGAGGCTTTTCCATACGTCGAGCCGCAAGGGAATATGGGATTCCCGAAAGCACACTTCGTGCAAAGTTTTCTGTTGGTGTCGAGTTGAACTCTGCGACGCGTCCCGGGAGGCCAACAGCGTTAACAACGCAAGAGGAAGGCCGGATCGTCGATTGGATCATTCAAATGGCGAAAGCTGGATTTCCGGTGGATTCTCAGCGGTTGAAGACATCTGTGGCACATTACCTTAAATCAATTGGGCGATCTAGTTTCGTCGGAGCCCATGCTCCTGGTCGCAAATGGTTAAATAATTTTTTAAAACGACACCCAAAAATTTCTCGCAGAGTACCGAGTGCTCTTTCGAAACAGCGGACCCATGTCACCGAGGATAAAATTCGAAGCTGGTTTGAAGAAGTACATAATTATATCCTAGAGGCTGGCTTGCAAGAAGTTCTGCTGCACCCAAGTCGAATTTTTAATATGGACGAATCATCCATCCGTCTTGTTCCAACAAAAGAAACTGTGTTCGCCAAAACAGGAGAAAAGTATGTGCACACTTCTAATGCCAATTCCGGAAAGGAATGCTACACGGTGTTGTTTTCTGCAAGCGCGGCAGGAGTTCTGGCACCACCGATGGTATTGTTTCCGTACAAACACCGTCTGCCAGCAGAAATCGTCAATAGCGCTCCGGAAATTTTTTATAATCGGCGATTTTAACGCTAAACATCGATCATGGAATAATTCTCAGAGTAATTCCAATGGCAAAATTTTATTCAGTGGTTGTTCTTCAGGATACTATTCTATTTTGTCTCCTAATAGTCCTACATGCTTTTCTTTTGTAAGAAACCCATCAACAATTGATTTGGTGCTAACAGATCAAAGTCATGTATGTAGTGATTTGATCACACATGCTGACTTTGATTCTGACCATCTTCCAATAACTTTTTCTTTATCACATGAATCAGTTTTAAACCCTACGAGCTCTGTTTTTATATTTATTTATCTCATATTGAGAATAATTTTAATAATGAGCTTGATTTGCAAAACGAAGTGAATATTGATTCCGCTTTAGAAGCATTGAAATGTGCAATTATTGATGCCAGCAATTATTCTGTTCCAAAGGCTCAAGTGAAATTTGATTCACCAAAAATTGACGATAATCTTCAACTTCTAATTCGTTTGAAAAATGTCCGCAGACGTCAATATCAACGTTCTCGTGATCATGTTTTTTAACTATTTATAAAGATTTACAGAAAGAGGTTAAACATAGATTTACTCTTCTGAGAAATCAAAATTTTGAGACTAAAGTTGAAAAATTGAAACCATATTCAAAACCTTTTTGGAAGCTGTCGAAGATTCTTAAGAAACCTTCAAAGCCTATTCCAGTTTTAAAAGAAAGTGAACGTTTTCTTGTATCCAATGAACAAAAGGCTCAAAGACTTGCTCAGCAGTTTGAGAGTGTTCACAATTCAAATTTTAATTTTGTGAGTCCAATTGAAAATGAAGTCACACGTCAATTTGATTTAATTCCTTCCCAGAATTTTTTACCTGCAGAAATAATTGAAACTAACTTGAATGAAATAAAATCAATTATAGTGCTGGGACTTTTAACCGGATATATACGTAATCCGGTTATCCGAAGCTCGGATCACGGATGTGTAAACGAATACTATTCGGTAGTCCGGATGCGAATAATCAAATAGTCGGATATCCGGATTTTTTTTTTCTGTCTTTTAGGCCCCCTTTTATGGCTTTTTCCACAATCCCCCATCCCCTCGTAAGTAATTATTTACATAATTCTCATTAAACTATGTTCGGATACAATATCCGGATATCCGGATATCCGGATATCCGACTATCCGAAAATCCGAATATTCTGTCGGATAATATCCGGATATCCGGTTGATCCGGATTTTGGATATTTGTCGGATATCCGAGGTCGGATATCTGGATATTTTAATCCGGATAGTCCCAGCACTAATCAATTATTAAAAATTTCAAAAATAGGAAAGCACCTGGTGACGATGGAATCTTTAATATATTAATCAAATATCTCCCTGAGAGCACAATGGAATTTTTAGTGAAAATTTTCAATTGCTGCTTCAAAATTGCATATTTTCCCAAATTATGGGAAGATGCAAAAATTACTCCAATTTTAAAACCGGATAAGAATCCAACTGAAGTTTCAAGTTATCGACCAATCAGTTTGCTTTCTTCAATAAGTTGAACTTATTTCATATATTTTAATTTTTTAAGAATATACTGAATACAAAATGAGTACTGGCATGCATTGAGCAAGATCCAGTTGCTACTTCAAAATAATTTTTCTTTGCTTTAAATATGCTTTAAAATTTTTACATCAATCATCATTCCCGGGTGACTTTGGGTGATTTGGAGTAAAACTTTGCTGTTTCATCAAATTTGAATAGTATAAAACGACTAAAATGAGTTTATAAATATAAGGAGCAATTTATGGGCCATTCGCATTCCATTTGAACAGTTTATAGCGAATGTCTAAGATTCATGCGGAATATTTAGAATATATATGAACGATTGTCCACGGCTGGGAAGGGGTTTAAAATTACCAAAAACTAGTCCACGTACAATATGGTTTATCCAATTATAATAAAACATGTAGTACTTAAAGACACTATATATAGCGAAACAATGGCTCTGCTTGTGACTACTAGAAATTCCTATTAGAAAATTTTTTCCGATGTCTGGTATCAGAGTTCCGCCGACTAGATCTCAATATCGAACAGTCTTAAACTTCAAACATTTCGGAATGAAAATATAATTAGAGGAAAATCGTTCGAAACGATTGGTTTTATCGGATTGAAAATATTCTTCCAGCTTTTGTACATCACCACCACTCTAAAAATATCCATATTCGATGACATTCGGTCATTTTCAGCTGATTCCCAAAGAAGAAAGTCGTCAACTTGGATTTCAAACTGGCGTTTGGAAATACCCATATTGGGTGGTGGTAAGTCATTTTTGGGTGGTTTTCCTGACAACGGAGGTCACCATCCTAGAATTCAAAATGGTGTCTGAGGTGCATTTTTAGTGCCTGTCGATCTAGCACAAAACTATTTCTTACTCGCGTGAATCACCATACGCCAAATTTTGTTCCATCTGCTTAATAAAATCTCGTGATATACAGATATTTGTGTTTCATGTGTACGAGGGCCCTCCCTTCCAGAGGAGGTAAGGGTCTCGAACTATCAAAAGAACCATCTACGGCCCCAGAAACCTCTACATACAAATTTAAATGTCGATCGGTTCAGTAGTTTCCAAGTCTTTACGGATCAGACTGAGAGATAGACAAACAGACAGACAGAACTCCATTTTTATATGTACAGATATATATTGAGAAATAATATTATCTGTTTCTTTCAAATAAAACGCGCCGAATTCGTCGCGTTTGTTTTCAAAGAAACAGATAATATCATATTCTTAAAAAAAATTCACAACGCACTCGACTTGGGAGTAATTATTGATTCAAAACTGATTTCCGTGGATTATCACTACACAGTAATCAACAAAGCCAAGAGCATGCTTGGTTTAATCAAACGATTTAGTTATCATTTCGAGGACACAATGAAATTTTTTTTTGTAAGTTATGTTCGAGTATTTCAGTATAGCTTGATCTCCATACCAAGAGGTTAATGTCAATCGAATAGAATCATTTCAAAACAATTTCTGTTTTTGTATCAAGAAAACTCAACTAGAGAGAGAGAAAAAAAGATAGAAAAAAGTACAATAAGGAGGAAAATAAAAATTTCTCATAAGAAAGGGAGCTAGCGGAAGAAACAGAAAAAGGATAGGAGAATGTTCTAAATTCAACGATTATTCATCAAAATCAAAATACACTAGAATCTAATTAGTTTCTTATATTTATATGCAACCGTGCATAGTTCTTAATCAACACACCTAATACCTAACATCTAATACAACAAACGAGGGGGGGAGAGAGAAAAAGAAAATAAGGAACAGTACGAGAAAGAAAAGGAGAAGAGTAAACAGGGGAAGAACGTCTTGTAGATGGTTAACTTGGTGCGGCGACGAATTCTACTCGATCGGAGCGTCCTCCGGAGACCAAAGTATGCACGATTTCCTGCCATAATGCGCCGTTGAATTTCTCTGCTGGTATCGTTGTCGGCAGTTACCAGTGAGCCCAGATACACGAACTCATCAACCACCTCGATTTCATCACCACCAATTTGAACTCGAGGTGGGAGGTTAGCACTGTCCTCTCGTGAACCCCTTCCTTTCATGTACTTCGCCTTCGATGCATTGATGACCAGTCCAATCCGTTTGGCTTCAGCCTTTAGTCCGATGTACGTATCCGCCATCTTCACAAAGGTCCGAGCCACAATGTCAATATCGTCGGCGAAACCAAACAGTTGAACCGACTTTTGGAATATCGTGCCACTCGTGTTAATCCCCGCTCTTCTAATGACACCTTCCAGGGCAATGTTAAACAGTAGGCACGAGAGACCATCACCTTGCCTTAGACCTCTTCGGGTTTCGAAGGGGCTCAGGAGTGCCCCCGAAACTCGAACTACACACATCACTCGATCCATCGTCGCTTTGACCAACCGCGTCACCAACCGCGTAATTTGCCATAGCTTGTCCTGATCGATTGTGTCGTACGCCGATTAAAATCGATGAACAAATGATGTGTGGGCACGTTATATTCGCGGCATTTCTGCATAACCTACCGAACCGCGAATATCTGATCCGTGGTGGCGCGGGCACCCATAAATCCCGCCTGGTAGTGCCCCACGAACTGCTCCGCAAATGGTGATAGTCGACGGCAAAGTATTTGGGAGAGTACCTTGTAGGCGGCGTTCAACAGAGTGATTGCCCGGTAATTGCAGCACTCCAGTTTGTCACCCTTTTTGTAGATGGGACACACAATACCCTCCATCCACTCCTCCGGTACTCGTACTTCCTCCCAAACCTTGACAATGACCCAGTGCTCGGCTCTAGCCAGTGTTTCTCCACCGTATTTCAATAGCTCGCTGGGAAGTTGGTCCATTCCAGCAGCTTTATTGTTTTTCAGCCGAACAATCCCCTCCTCCACCTCCAGAAGATCGGGGGCTGGAGTTCTGATGTCTTCTGCTCGTGCACCAAGATCAATTGCCATACCGTCCTCGCGCTCTACTGCATCGCCGTTTAGATGCTCGTCGAAGTGCTGCATCCACCTTTCGATCACCTCACACTCGTCTGTTAGGAGGTTGCCGTCCAAGCTCCTGCTCATATCGGCTTGCGGCACAAAGCCTTTGCGGGAGCTGTTCAGCTTCTCGTAGAACTTCCGAGTGTCGTTAGCTTGGTACAGCTCTTCCATCGCTACGCGATCTCGGTCCTCGAGCTGGCGCTTCTTCCTTCGGAGGACTGAGTTTTGGCTGTTCCGTGCCTGTCGGTATCGTTCCACGTTCGCTCTCGTACGGTGTTGCAGCATTCTCGCCCGTGCTGCATTCTTCTCCTCGACTAACCGTTTGCATTCGCTGTCAAACCAGTCATTTCTATGATTTGGGGCCCTTGTACCTAGTAGCGCTACTGCAGTGTTACCTATGGCGGATCGGAGAGAGAGCAAACAAATGTTTACCCCTAACATGCGATGATTAAGAGTAAAAAGGAACTCTGCGACTGAAATACTCTATGCAGGCTTCGAAACGGTCAGCATTTTCATTTGATCTCGCTTCCTCATCGTGCATCACAGTCGGCTTTCGCTCGTTAATGTAAAACAACCGTCGCCTCTCAAACAAAGAACAGGATGGTCATTCACTGCCATTCGTTTGGCGATGTTATTTCGGCCTATTTCTGTCTACTTCGTTCTATTTATGTTGATAAATATTGTTGATAAATATCCGCACCCAACGTGCGTAATTCTCATTTCTAGAAAAAAATGTTAAAATACGTTTAAAGGAAAAAAAACGTCGTGGTGGCGGTGCTCGTTTGACATGTTTGTTCAAAACAGTATTAAGACAGCAAGCCTTGCTAGCGTCAGAGAAAGAAGAAGACGATTATCGCAGTAAAAAGTGGTTCGACCGTGACCATTTCGAAACCTGACTCTATGCCTAAATGTGGATAATTACTCACCCTGTGTAGGAGAAAGTCTAGTTCTCCAAGGGGTTTGGCAGGTAGAGAAGGAAATTCGAACAAAAATCAAGAGAACGGAAGAAGCCTAATAGTAGGTTACCTAGAAATCCGCTGTAGTTGTTTACGTGCAAAATTGGTAACCTCGGTAACCACTGCAGTGCTTTCGATTTATGTCAATTATGTCGGATTAATTTAACATTTTCAGAATGATTTTAGGAGAACCGGCAACTTTTGATTTTCTTCAACGCAGTGAAAACAGATGAAAATACATACAGTTGAAATTTAGGAATTGTAGAAATTCATCTCATATTTTTCTGCTAATTCAAGCTTGTTTTAGGAAATTTGAGGTGAACATTTCAAAGATTAAAGTATTCTTATTGTAGTGAGTGATTTTGTTTAATGATTAAAATAAGAAGTGATCCACTAGTGATGAAAAAAAAACTTTGGTTGGCTGCTAAACGAGTCCCGTTGTAGCCGTATAGAACAATGCGTGGGTTATGTTTTCTGAGGTAGGTGATTGAATAAACTGAGCTTTCGAGTACAGATGCCTGACTATAATATTAAATTTTAAGCTTTAAAGTGAGTTTTTTTTTTTTTTTTTTTTTTTTTTTTTTTTTTTCACATTCGTTGTTTTGCTTTCGTCTCGATTAGACGCAAATTGTTCATCTCCGTTTGAGTTTGCAAAATAACAATACACGAGTTATCGTACGGGTGTTTTTTGTCGATTATTTCTTGTGCTGCGCGATAACAATAGCCGGTAGTTTATCGGCAGAAACATCTTCTGCACACTGGTAGGGGCAGGCTACCCCGCCAGTGATCCGATACGCAGCTGATATATCAGCAAGAATAATTCTCCCGCACCGCTGTTACCCCGCTAGCAGCACGGACCACCATACGATCGAGCGAGTGGAAGTCAACTACAAGTGGCATCTACAAGGTCGCGTGTAGGATACGGCCCTGTGTCACAACACGAAGCTGGATCGTCATTGTTTGTTCTGCGGAGACGCTCGATTAATCCTACTATCAGCCGTGAGGTCGTGACTTAGACGTTCGGTGAAGTATTCACTTTAGAATTTTTATCATTATTATTAATAGTATTATTATTGTTATTATTATAATTATTATTACTATTATTATTATTATTATTATTATTACTATTATTATTATTATTAGTATTATTATTATTATTACTATTGTTATTAGTATTAGTATTACTGCCTTTTTTTTAATTTTGATCCATTGTAGTTTGAAAAATTGTTTTTAAAATTTAATAGCAACTATTTGACCCCCCCCCCCCCACATTCGAATATTTATCGTTTGTGTGCGGTAGAGCGTAACGCTCCCGCAAAATGGACGACATGCAGGTGCAACTATTCCTGGATGTGGAAACAACTGGGGAAGAGATTGAGATCTCCCCCATCAATTCCCCTCTACCTTCCCCGCTACCTAGCCCCGTACCAAGGGTACCGGCAACACGGGTGAAAGCTTACCCAGATGCTTCGAAAGGTCCGTTCGTAGTTTACTTCAGGCCCATAAAGAAGCCTCTAAATATAATTCAAATCGGCAAGGACCTGGCAAAACAGTTTTCGGACGTAACCGAAATTACAAAGGCTAGACCGAACAAACTGCGAGTTGTTGTGAGTAGCTTGAAGCAAGCAAACGCAATTGCTAGCTCCGAGCTCTTCACGAGAGAGTACCGCGTGTACATCCCTGCCAAGGACGTGGAGATCGACGGTGTGGTTACCGAAGGAAGCCTCACGGTCGATGACATTTTGCGTCACGGGGTTGGCTGCTTCAAAAACCCCCTGATTCAAGATGTAAAGATACTGGATGTCAAGCAATTGCATTCAGTATCCATCGAAGAAGGGAAGAAGAAATTCTTCCCTTCGGATTCCTTCCGTGTAACATTCGCCGGATCCGCACTGCCGAACTACATCTCTTTGGACAGGGTTCGTCTGCCTGTACGCCTGTTCGTACCGCGGGTCATGCATTGCCAAAACTGCAAGCAGTTAGGTCATACAGCCACCTACTGCTGCAACAAGGCACGCTGCAGCAAGTGCGGAGGCAATCATGCTGAGACCGCTTGCAGTGAGGATACTGAAAAGTGTCTTTACTGCGAGGGAACTCGGCATGACCTTTCGGCGTGTCCCGCGTACAAACAGCGCGAGGAAAAAATAAAGCGTTCCCTCAAGGAACGATCAAAGCGCTCTTTCGCAGAAATGCTGAAGAGTGCTGAGCCACCCTCGACAGGAAACATCTTTTCCTTTTTGCCAACCGATGAGGGTACATCTGACGATCCCGTCGAAGGGTGTTCTTATGCCATGCCAGAAGGATCTAGGAAGAGGAGAATGATCAACTCTCCTAATCTTTCTCGCAAAGGTCGCAAGATAACCCCTAGCGGAATGACCAATAAGCCAACACAAAAAGGAAGCGGTGAAGAAAAACCGAAGCAAGTACCTCCCGGTTTTAATTTTAAATCAAACCAGGAGTCCCCACCGCTTCCTGGGGCACCAAAAACCCCTCGGGCACCCATTTCTCGATCAGAAGATAAAATAGAAACAGGGTTCATAAAATTTTCTGATATTGTGGACTGGATATTTAAAACATTCAACATACCAGATCCCCTACAAAATATTCTTCTTGCCCTTCTTCCTACAGTGAAAACCTTTTTGATGCAACTAGCAGCAACTTGGCCCCTCATTTCAGCTATCATATCTTTCGATGACTAATACGGCGAAAGAGGTTAGGAATTTTATCACTGTATTACAGTGGAATTGCAGAAGTATCATCCCCAAATTCGATCTATTTTCTCATTTAATAAATACATACAATTGTGACGCATTTGCGCTCTGTGAAACCTTTCTCAATTCAAACGATCAACTCAATTTCCACGATTTTAACATTATTCGTCGAGATCGAGACTCACACGGTGGAGGGGTACTTTTAGGGATTAAAAAGTGCTATTCCTTCTTCCGAATCGACCTCCCCTCGATCTCGAATATTGAAGTCGTTGCCATTCAAACGAATATGGATGGAAAAGACCTATGCCTTGTTTCGTTATATATGCCTCCATCCGCGCGGATTGAACAGAAGCATCTCACTGATATAGCAGAGTTGCTTCCCGCGCCTTTTTTGATATTGGGAGATTTTAATTCTCACTGTTCGCTATGGGGGTCGCTGTACGACGACAACCGATCTTCTTTAATCTGTAACTTGATCGACGACTTCAATATGACAGTTTTGAATACTGGGGAAGCGACACGTGTACCTAATCCTCCAGCACGTGAAAGCGTGCTTGACCTATCCCTCTGCTCGACATCACTAGCGCTAGATTGCCGGTGGAAAGTAATCAACGATCCCCACGGTAGTGATCATCTTCCAATCGTTATATCAATTGCTAATGGTTCAACTCCCCCGAACCCAATCAATATTTCCTACGACCTTACACGTAATATTGATTGGAAGTGTTATGAGTCTATTATAGCGCAATCTATCGAGACTCACGAGGAACTTCCTCCGGAGGAAGAATACGCGTTCTTAGCTGGCTTGATAATCGACGCCGCGACTCAAGCTCAGACGAAACCGATACCCGGGGTAACGATTAGACAGCGCCCTCCCAACAAATGGTGGGACAAAGAGTGCTCTGAGCTGTACGCGCGAAGGTCCGCGGCGTATAAGGACTACCGGGAGTACGGCACTGTCAACCTGCTTCGAAAGTACGAGGCACTGGGCAGGCAGATGAAGAGCTTAGTAAAGGCGAAAAAACGCGGGTACTGGCGGCGGTTCGTAAACGCGTTGTCCAGGGAAACAGCGATGAGCACTCTTTGGGATACCGCCAGGCGCATGCGGAACCGTGACGTTTCGAATGAAAGCGAGGAGTATTCAGATCGCTGGATACTCGATTTTGCCAAAAAGGTCTGTCCAGACTCTGTACCGGAACAGAAAACCTTTCGCGACGCGTTATTAGTAACTACGGAAGAGCCTCCATTTTCGATGTTGGAATTTTCAATGGCTCTCCTGTCGTGCAACAATAAGGCTCCAGGGTTAGATAGAATAAAATTCAACCTGTTGAAGAACCTACCCGACTCTGCAAAAAGACGCTTGTTGAATTTATTCAACAAGTTTCTTGAGCTAAATATTGTTCCGCATGACTGGAGGGAGGTAAAAGTCATTGCTATTCGGAAACCCGGGAAACCTGCCTCTGATCACAATTCATATAGGCCGATTGCGATGCTCTCTTGCCTCCGGAAATTAATGGAGAAAATGATCCTCTTACGGTTAGACAAATGGGTCGAAACAAACGGGTTACTTTCAGATACTCAATTTGGCTTTCGCCGGGGCAAAGGGACGAACGATTGCCTAGCGTTGCTTTCTACTGAAATTCAACTAGCCTTTGCTCGAAAAGAGCAAATGGCTTCTGCGTTCATGGATATTAAGGGGGCTTTTGACTCTGTCTCTGTAGAAGTTTTAAGCGCGAAACTTCATTCGCAGGGACTTTCACCATATTTGAATAACTTTTTGCTCAATTTGTTGTCAGAAAAGCATATGTATTTCTCACATGGCGATTCGACAACTTCCCGAATTAGTTACATGGGCCTCCCCCAGGGCTCATGTTTAAGTCCTCTCTTATATAATTTTTACGTCAATGACATCGATGAATGTCTTGCAAATTCATGCACGCTAAGGCAACTTGCAGACGATAGCGTTGTATCCATTACTGGTGGCAAGGCTAGCGACCTGCAAGGACCATTGCAAGATACCTTAGACAATTTGTCTGAATGGGCTCTTAAGCTGGGTATCGAATTCTCTCCGGAGAAAACTGAGCTGGTCGTTTTTTCTAGGAAGCATAACCCAGCTCAGCTGCAGCTCCTACTAACGGGTAAAACGATCTCTCAGGTTTTAGTCGCTAAATATCTCGGGGTCTGGTTCGACTCCAAATGCACCTGGGCTTGTCATATTAGGTATCTGACACAAAAATGCCAACAGAGGATTAATTTTCTTCGTACGATTACCGGAACTTGGTGGGGTGCTCACCCAGGAGACCTTCTAAGGTTATACCAAACAACGATATTGTCAGTTCTTGAGTACGGCTGTTTCTGCTTTCGCTCCGCCGCGAACACGCACATTATAAAATTAGAGAGAATACAATATCGTTGTTTGCGTATTGCCTTGGGTTGCATGCAGTCGACCCATACGATGAGTCTTGAAGTGCTAGCGGGTATTCTTCCGTTGAAACATCGTTTTTGGAATCTCTCTTACCGGTTGCTAATTCGATGCACAGTTATGAACCCATTAGTAATTGAAAATTTCGAGAGGTTGGTCGACCTTCAATCTCAATCCAGATTTATGACTTTATATTTTGACTATATGGCTCAAGATATTAATCCTTCTTCATACGATTCCTCCAATGTCGCACTTTTAGCTACTTCTAATAATGCTATATTCTTCGACACCACCATGAAACAAGACATTTCTGGTATCCCGGATCAATTGCGACCCCAAGAGATCCCTAAGATTTTTTCCAATAAGTTTAAACATGTTAGTTATGATAAAAGCTTTTACACTGACGGATCTAATCTAGATGAGTCCACTGGCTTCGGTGTTTTCCACGAAAATTTTACCGCCTCCTACAAACTCGATGCTCCTGCTTCCGTGTACGTCGCAGAACTCGCTGCTATTCAGTACTCTCTTGGAATCATCGAAACCCTACCCATAGACCACTACTTCATCTTCACAGATAGTCTCAGTGCCATTGAGGCTCTGCAATCAATGAAGCCTGTGAAGCACACCCCGTATTTCCTGGGGAAAATACGGCGGTTTTTAAGTGCTTTAACAGATAAAAATTACCGGGTTACCTTAGCGTGGGTCCCTTCTCATTGCTCGATTCCGGGTAACGAAAAGGCTGACTCTTTAGCTAAGGTGGGTGCTATTGACGGCGATATTTATGAAAGACCAATTGCTTTTGATGAATTTTATAGCATTTTGCGTCAGAGAACACTCAACAGTTGGCAATCATCATGGAACTCAGATGAACTGGGACGGTGGCTACATTCCATTTTTCCTAAGGTATCGACGAAAGCTTGGTTCAAGGGGTTGGATGTAGGTTGGGACTTCATTCGCGTGATGTCCAGACTTATGTCCAATCACTATACGTTAAACACGCATCTCTTTCGTATAGGGCTTGTAGACAGTAATCACTGCGTTTGTGGCGATGGCTACCATGACATCGAGCATGTTGTTTGGTCGTGTACCGAATACTGTGGTGTTAGGTCTGAGCTTATAGATTCCCTTCGGGCCCGAGGAAAACAACCGAACGTACCCGTTAGAGACGTTCTGGGAAGCGGTGATCTCCAGTACATGACACAGCTATACGTGTTCATAAAACACGCTGGTATTAAAATATGAAACTCTTCTATCTATTTGTTAGATTACCATTCCCGCTACACGCTGAAAGAAGATGATACACTAAGCTGGAGACACCCAAACGAAGACTCGGCATCTTCATGTTCACGCAGACACCTCAGTCCAAACTGCTCAAATAGAACATCACTGCTTAGCCATGTACAAATAAATAAATCGTATAACTCAATATAGTTGAAATCAAAATTGTAACTCCCCTCCTCTCACCTTAAATCCCCACTAGCTCGTAGTCGGCCGCGAGAATAAAGAAAAGGCCTCCCTCTTTTCCCTGCTAATTTAGAATTTAAAAAAAATGTACTTGGCTCAGTTAAACATAAATTGTATCGTGCCGTGTCAAATAAACTA
Source organism: Wyeomyia smithii (assembly GCF_029784165.1). Taxonomy (NCBI): domain Eukaryota; kingdom Metazoa; phylum Arthropoda; class Insecta; order Diptera; family Culicidae; genus Wyeomyia; species Wyeomyia smithii. The sequence continues at coordinate 269,161,719 of NC_073695.1, forward strand.
TTTAAAAACTAAAGTGAGTTTTTGAGGATTCTACTTCATGAGAAATCTAAAGTGAACTAAGAAGAATCCATTTCATGGACTTGAAGATTGGGTCAGTTAGAAAATATACATTTTTTCCTGTTTTCGATTGTGTTTTCATGTTGTATGAGATGAATATATGGGCTGAGATGAATAATAGAGCAGTTCCCCTACATAAAGTTATATGCTAAGGTTTTTCTGGAGTGACAGCGCTAATATAAAAGATCCATTCTTCTAGTATATATTATTATTTAAAACGCTTTAACGTCTCAGTATTTGGAAATTGTTGGATAAATTTGCAGAAAACACTAGGTTTACAATTTCGTCTACTGTTTGTTATAATGGAATGTAAAAATACACACTGTAGTCCAACATCATGCGGTTGTGTCTTGGATACCACCCTCCTATTTTTTTATATTTTCACCTGTTTTGTGTGTATCAAACTGTGCGCACTGTCAGCAGTAGGCTGCGTGAACTATTTTTCACGAATCAGAACATGTTTTACCTGCATCTAAAACATTATGAATTATTAGAAAACAATTGATTTTCTCTGCCACCGATATGGTCTTTGAAGTGTTAATTTCATTTCTCAGGTTTGGCGGACGATGTTTAAAATTCTTCCAGTTGTTTTGCAGCATTTTTATTCCTGTGATTCTTTCATCCATTTGTTCTGCTCTGCCTTTCTGTCTATTCTGAAAGTACGCGATGAGTTTTTGCCTTTCTTTTAAGAAGGTATAGCAATCACTGAAAAAACTAAAGGTATGAAAGTGCTCCAGAGGGCCAAAGGTCGTATATCACTCGACTTAATTCGACGAGCTGAGCATTTGTATGTATGTATGTATGTGTGTATGTGTGTGTGTGTATGTGTGTGTGCGTGTGTGTGTGTATGTGCAACTTTTTTCTCACTCACTTTTCTCAGAGATGGCTGGACCGATTTCCGTGAAATTAATTGCAAATGAAAGGTGTAGTTACCCCATAGGTTGCTATTGAATTTCATTGTAATCGGATTTTTGGTTTAGAGGTTATGTATCAAAATGTAAAAATCACGAAACATTAATATCTCAGAAACTACACAACCGATTTTAGCAAAACTGATGTCAAATGAACGGACTTTCTTCAGAACTTTTAACTTAAAAATTTCATAAAGATTAAACATATGGTTCAAAAGTTATGTAAAGAAATGTTTTCCAGAGGCTGTTTCAACTCACTCACTTGGATCGATTTTCACAAAATAAGTCTTGAATGAAAGGCCTAGCTGTCCCATAGGTTGCTATTGAATTTCATTGTAATCGGATTTTCAGTTTAGGAGAAGAATAAAGAGAAAGATGTAGAGAGAGAGAGAGGTGGATAGAAATAAGAATAAAAGTAGAGAGAGAATGGGAACGGAGAGATAGAGATAGAGATAGTGATAGTGATAGTAATAGTGATAGTGATAGTGAATAAATAGAGAAACGCGAGTGAAAGAGACAGCGAGAGAGAGATGGCGAGAGAGAGATAGCGAGAGAGAGAGAAGACAGAAAAAGAGAGAGAGAAGAAAGAGAGAGAGAGAGGAGAGAGATAGAGGAGAGAAAGAGGAGAGAGAGAGAGAGGCGAGAGAGAGAGAGGGGAGAGAGAGAGAGAGAGAGAGAGGAGGGGAGGGGGTTGTTAGTTCCGTCGGGATGCGGTATATTTTTCCAAATCTGTATCATATATCCAGTCCGCTTATTTTTCGCTCTCACTACTGCTCATACTGTCTGCTTAATGACTTAGTTAATACGTTGCATTATCGTCGATTATCGTCATCGCCGATACCGATGACGATAGCGTCTTAAAACATTAACATTATCGGCGGTTCACCAGACGTTATCAGCTCACTAACGGCTTTTGTTTTGTCAGAGCAAGTGCACCAGTTGCTAAATTTCTGTTATCATAGCTGGCTTGACACCCATCAAAATAACCGCACCGAGCGTTGCCATCTATCTTTTGAACTTTTCCATATATTTTATTAAAAACTTTTGGAAAGATGATGGACATTTTTTTTTGTTTTAGAATAATCATATTTCTAGGATTTTTTCAAAGTATGAAACTTCTGGTGACTGATTTTTCATTTGCCTTCGTTTTAGAGATACTACAGAATAAATTTTGAAAATTTAGAATTATTTTGAAAATACACCGTAAGTTTTCTTGACCACAAATTTCAATTTTGCTATGGATTTATGGTTGTTGCTGGAGAGTCACCAATTACTTACAAAAAGTCGTATTTTTGTAAATAAATGAAAGTTTCATCATCGACCGTACAATAATCTAAAATTACTACTCATGTCATAATACATCATTGGCAGGGATGGTATTCTACGCGATTTTTCGGGACTCGTAAGTAATCTACGTAGAAAACTGTATTCTACGTTTTCTACGGTAGAAAACCTCTTGCAAGTAGAAAACTCTCAAACACTCGAAAATTCACAGTATGAGTCATATATTGCCATTCGCCGATTAGTAGTGCTGGGACTATCAAGATCAAAATATCCGGATATCCGACCTCGGATATCCGACAAATATCCAAAATCCGGATCAATCGTATATCCGGATATTATCCGACAGAATATCCGGATTTTCGGATATCCGAATTTTGTATCCGAACATAGTTTAATGAGAATTATGTAAATAATTACATACCAGAGGATGGTTAATTGTGAAAGAAGCCATTTTTCGCGTTACGTTTCATTTGAATGGGATTCAAAAGACAAAAAAAAATGCAGATATCCAGATATTAAATATCCGGATATCCGAATATCCGACTATTCGATTATCCGTATCCGGATATCCGGTCATCCGAATAGTATTTGTTCACCGATCCGTAATCCGAACATCGGATAACCGGATCACGAATATATCCGGTTAAAGGTCCCAGCACTACTGATTAGGTGCATTTAAGTAACGAGAGAATTAATATAACAAAAAAAAATAAACACGAAGAAGTAAGAAAGTGTTTTTCCGGACTACTTTGTAATTATGACGAAACAAGCAATGATAAAGAAACTCGAAAAAGCAAACAAAGTTTTCACTCAATAATTTCAATCGTAATTCACGGTTCAACAACATATTTGTTGTCATCCAAAAATGCTAATGAAAGCAAAATCGCATAATATACGTCACTTAAAAAAATCAGTGCAACAGCAAAGGCGGATCTAAGGCCTAATTTCTACAGAACTATGCTATCGCTGTCAGATCTCATATATTAAGAGAGTACCCAACATCTCAATGGTTCATGGTTCCCCTGGCATATATAAAAAGAGTCCACCAAAAATTCCATGCAACTTTAAGCGGTTGCAGGAAGTCGTAGAATACTCGTTTTTGGTTCGGTATTCTACCAGAGGTATTCTACATAGAAAACGCGTCGAAAACTACATGAGGTTTTCTACATGACATCCCTGATCATTGGAATATGCTTAATCTTTAAGAGATGAATTTTTTTCTTTTGCAAAAGTTTTGTATTAACTTGAAGTTTCCATGCAAAAAAAAAAAACAGAAAACGGTTGGAGTCAGATGAAATTTTCCTTTCTCATGGTATTTATTTTTTGCTAGAACTAATTGATTCATTTTAACTAATTCTCAGACAGTTTTAATATACCAGGGTATCGAATACCTCCCTTTCATAGACTGTAATTTCTCATTTAATACCTAGACACAAATATTGTTAAATTCTGGGCCTTATTTGGGTAGTTTTAAAATCACCTTCTTGTCTGGTCATCTCAGCGAAAAAATCTAAATTAATCCACCTAGCGGTCAGACCCAGCCTTTCTCATTCAAACTTATTATTTGTAAAAATAGATTTACATAAACGCTTCAATCCAATAAATGTGTATTCACTTTTTGGGTTCTAAAATAATGATGTTGTAATAGAAGTATAAAATATGAAATTTGATGTAATGTAAATGCTCAAAAAATAGCGAAACAAAAGAAATGACTCTTAGTTTCGAACAATTCAATCACGTGCGATACCGGGAACATTCAAATGGTACGATACCACATTTAAATTATATTGTGGCCACATATATTGATCAAAGCAGGTATATTTTTAAATAGCCTTTGAATTTCTTTTCTTTCCATAACTTTTGAACCACATATCAAATTGTTATGAAGTTTGTTATTTGTAAGTTTGAGAGATGACTCGTTCGTATGACACTAGTTATGTTCAAATAAGTCGTGTAATCTTTGAGATAATATAATTTCGTTGTTTTATTAACAATTTAATACATAACGGTTGCTTAGTTCGATTATAATCAAATGAAATGGGAACGTTTAGGGCAGCCAAACTTTGAAACCACGTGTTAAATCATAATTCATCAGTTAAACCTTAACTAGCCCGTTCATCTGATAATACTATTGATCAAATCGGTTGTGTACTTTCTGAGATAATGGAGTTTCGTGATTTTCACAATTCGGTACATTACAGACGAAGTTACAGTTCGATTACAGTAAAATTCAATAGGGTGTTATGAGTCAGCTAGACCTTTCATTTGACACTAATTTCGTGAGAATCGGTTCTGCCATCTCTGAGAAAGTGAGTGAGTTTATGTATTCTTCGAAATATGTTTCTTTTCATAGCTAGATTTCACATTTTTAAACATAACAGGCAAAGTAATATTCCGATTGCAAAAAAAAATCAATAGAGTCTTATGGGGTAACTAGACCTTTCATATGACACTGATTTTGTGGAAATAGGTCCAGCCATCTCTGAGAAACATGAATGAAATTAAACAGTATTCAGAAGACGTTACTTTTCATAACTTTTGCACCACACGTTCAATCTATAGAAAATTCAAAAGTTAAGGGTTTTTAGGATAGCACGTTCATTTGATACCAATTTTATTGAAATCGGTTGTGTGGTTTCTGAGATATTGATGTTTCGTGATTTTCACATTTTTGAACATAACCTCTAAACTAAAAATCCGATTGCAATGAAATTCAATAGGATCTTATGGGGCAACTAGAACTTTCATTTGCATATAATTTCATTGAAATCGGTCCAGCCATCTCTGAGAAAAGTGAGTGAGTTTAAGTAGTCTTCGGAATATGTTTCTTTTCAAAGCTGGATTTCACATTTTTAAACATAACAGGCAAAGTAATAGTCTGATTGCAAAAAAAATCAATATGGTCTTATGGGGTAATTAGACCTTTCAAATGACACTGATTTTGTGGAAATCGGTTCAGCCATCTCTGAGAAACATGAGTGAGAATAAACACTCTCCAGAACACATTTCTTCGAATAACTTCTGAACCACACGTTTAATCTTCATTAAACTCAAAAGTTAAGGTATTTTTAAGTAGCTCGTTCATTCAAAACCAATTTTGTTAAAATGGGATGAGCAGTTTCTGTTTCTGCTGTATATCTAATTATCAACACAATGGTCTCCTTGTAAATCTATTCATGTAATCACACAACCACAATGGAACCATTTTTTGGTTTGAAAAAAAAATCAAAATAATCAACACGATAACGCAATTTTTAGTGAAAAATGCAAAATTATCGATAATGAACTGCAAGGTCGTTGTGAACATATTTCTGGATAAGCATTTTGTGTCTCGTAAGAAGGTACGAGTAGCTACAACTTGTTGCTGCATCATAAATCACTAATATACATATTTTAGTGCTTTACGATTTTTTGGGCCAAAAACTGTCATGTTTCATGATATTAGAATGTTTAGACGTCATTTCCATGCTTTTGTTCGATCATCAACATCACCAAATCTGCTTAAGTTGTTTAAATGTTAAACGAAAATAAAAATAATAGCATGTTTCGAGAATTATATCAACATTTTCAGCAACAGCTGTGAATACGAGGTTATGGCACTTGACGATTTCATCTTGTGTTTGAAACCATCATTACTCGCTGTGATGTGACCGAAAGGCAGTGATATTGCATTGCACACTACGTGGAAAGCTTAGCATGCTTTGTTGTTCTCAACTGATCGATGTGACACTTCTACCGCACACAACAACTTCTCGTGTCATCACATATTCGTGTTTTAGTATCATCATTTCTCGAAATTAAAAAATAAAAGCAAGCCCCAATATCTCATGATTGAGAACTTTTCCTTTGCTCTCATGCATCACGAATGCTAACGTAAAGTTTAGTTCTTCGTAGACCAGCCGCTAACTATCGAGTTTTATTGTTCTTTTTCTTCCACGATCCATGTTCGCTATTGTGTGCAGCCTGCCGGCCAGCAGCATCAGACGTTGATCATCGAGGAGTTCGAGCCGGATGTGTTCCGTCAGCTGATCGAGTACATCCACACTGGCTGCGTCACGTTGCAGCCTCGCACGCTACTCGGTGTGATGAACGCTGCCGATTACTACGGACTGGAGGAGCTGCGTCGAGCCTGCGGTGGATTCGTGCAGTGCTGCATCAACGTGGACACGGTTTGCGCCCTGCTGGCTTCCGCCGAACGCTACATCCAGTACAAGTGCACTAAGAGTCTGGTGCAGAAGGTGGGTAGTTTTTTTTTGTTGCAGCGTGATTTTTAAAATTATTTTTTCATCCTCGTTAGGTGTTGGAGTTCGTGGATGAGCATGGTAATGAGGTGCTGAATTTGGGAAGCTTTACGCTGCTACCGCAGCATGTTGTGCGTTTGATTCTGGCTCGGGACGAGCTGCGCGCCGATGAGTTCACCAAATTCCAGGCTGCGTTGATGTGGAGCAAGAAGTACTGTGACACGAACCAAACGACTCCCCTGAAGGAGGTGATTGGAAACTTTTTGGAGTACATCCAGTTTCACAAAATTCCGGCTAACGTTCTGATGAGGGAGGTCCATCCACTTGGTTTGGTTCCGTACTCGATTATCATGAATGCCCTCGCTTTTCAGGTGAGTAGCTGTACAGTAGATATCGATTCCTAGGGTCATGTTACTCAGTTACTCGGCTTTTGTTGCAGGCAGACCCAACAAGTGTGGACCCCGGAAAGCTCTCCCCCAACTCCAGTCGAGTAAGGAGGGCACGCCAATCGCATGGTCGTTCGATGTCCGTACAAAGTTCGTTGGATCCGTACGGGTCCAACACTACGCTTAGTTCTAGTGGCAGCAGTGATCCAGCTAGTGGACCACCTCATAGCAACTAACAAAGGCTAAACGGCCCCTCCTCTCCAACTCCAGAATCATCCAAGTCCCACCATCATCACCATCATCATCATCATCATTCGAAGTCTCTCCCGAAAATACGTAAAGCCAAGTCCCAGAGTTTCCGCACCCGTCGCAGTCCATCGGAACGCAAAAGTTTCATTTCACCGTCACCGTGGAACTTCAACGTCGATCAGCGCAAGAGTCCGGTCAACAGTCTGCAGCAACAGATCCAGCAGCATGTGCCCAGATCACCGGGAAGCTCTTCGGCCCACTTCGAGCACCGAAGTTCGATCAGCTCGCAGAAGAGCCCGGTACTGTCACGGCAGAGCACATTGCGATCATCGCATCGCCGAAAGAGTAGCTTGGGTGCATCGTTGAATCTGAGCCAAGGACGTAGAAGTCCGAATAGTATGCTAAACGACCGCAGCCCACAGGGCCGCAAAAGTCCTAACCTTCTCATAACCGACCAAATGTACACACAAAGCTTTCAGCTTGATCGTAAATCTCCTACCGCCATGTCTTTCTCTGGACGGCGTAGCCCCTCTGGTCTGCGAAGTCCATCCGGGCTGAGAAGCCCGTCCGGTTTACGCAGCCCATCGGGCCAACGCAGTCCGTCAGGACATCGCAGCCCATCGGGCTTATGCAGCCCCTCCGGACGTCGCAGTCCTTTAGGTTTCAACCTCCAGAGTGAATATTCCAATCTGCTCCAGAGTCACGTGGAACGTTTTTCGCCAAATTCCCTCAGTAGTCACTCGGTTCCGGATCGTCGAAGTCCCACCATACATCTGCCACCAGAACGCAGCCGCAGTCCGATTGGCTTCCAGTCTCGGCTCGGTGGCAGTTTCTATGGCGATCGTTCGGCTCGTACCAGTCCGACAACCCTGGGCAGTATTCCCCCCATCACCATCTCGAACCCTTCGGAAACGTACGAAATCGTACAGAAACCCATGGAGTCGGATCGCAGTCCGCTGAAACCGGATGCACCATCTGTTGTACCATTGTCTACCTCTGCCCAGAAGCCAACATCGTCCACAGCTGGAGCCACCACTCCCGGGTCGGTCAGCTCTGGCACGACAGCACCCGAGAAGAAGGAGAAAACAAGCGTGATGAAGGAGATCCTAGCGTTTGTGAGGAAACCATCCAAAAAGGTTACCACTCGAACCAGCAAATTTGCTGCCGCATTTTCACGAGCTGAAGGCAGCGCTGGCGCTCCGCTGATGCGTCAAAGTACCTTCTCCAGCATTCCAAACACGTCAAGTTGTGCCGGTCGCAACGCTATCACGAAGCAAATGTCGGAGATCGGCTTTGAGCCGATCATGTCTTCGTTGAAGCTGAAGGCGGTCGGTTCGAAGATGTCCCTGAAGTCACTGCGAAAGTTTAGCAGTGATAGGAAGGACAAAAAGTCTAGTGGTGATGAGATTAGTGATATCGAGAGTAGTGACGGTGGCAAGATGGAAGGAAGTAATCCGTTGGAGCTGCCGTTTGAGCTGGAGAATGTGCGCTTTGAGAAGGTCGGAGATTCCTACATCAAGCACGACCAGATCAAAGAAGAGGACAGCCCGAGAAGTTCACAGGATAGCGGCGATGCGGAAGATGGACGGTTAAAGATTACGCCGATTAGTGAGATCAAGAAGTCGCTGGAAGCGCTGTTTACTCGGCAGGAGCCGATTGACGAGGCTGCCGAAGATGGCAGACGGGATTCGGAGGCGGTGCAGTGTCCCACGTTCGAGATCGAACCTCCGTCTAGGCGGGCATCGTTCGATCCTCCCCGTTCGCCCTATTTGGAGAATTTACGGAGTTTGAGCGATACGGATCATGAAGCCAACCAACACAGTAGACTGGATTCCGGTGGGGATAGTTTTGAACTGATCGATACGACAACCGATCGCCGAGGGGAGAGTAGTGTCAGCGATCGGCATTCGTCTATGGATACTAGCTTCGATATGAGCCGTTATCAATCGACGAGCTATGAAGACCAGAACTCGAGCTTCGAACTGGTTGAGTTGGATACCTCGCAAAAAACATCGGCAAGGGATGAAAAGATTTCCCCCTTCGACATTCGCAAGTCCTCGATCGAGCTGGTAGATCCGGAGACATTCCATCGATCCTACCCGGAGGGTAGAAAATCCTCTCTGGAAACACATTTCGATCTCGCGGAAGGTTACCACGGGACCAGTCCGCGGAGTGCCGTTACGATCACTCCGAAGGCCCGCAAGCAAATATCGGAACCCGGCCGAAACCGAGATCATCACCACAAGGTGGGCAGCATGAAGACCCACTATTCTGCACCACATCGTGCCAAATCACCATTGTCGAATCAAACTTCCTCGAACTACAGTTCCCGTGACAGCTACGATTCGATCTTCGAGTCCTTACCTCACTGCGAAGTCCGCAGCCCGTTCTCGGACCGAGACTCCAAGCAGCACTTCCAGCTGCCCCGTAAATCGTCCAACGAATCCTCGCGCTTCCTGTGTACCGACAAACGCTGTGCCTCAATCTTTGAGCCTCGTCCCGCTCGTCTTTCGTCCACCCACCTGGACACCTCCAGTGGCAGCGAGTTTGAGCCGCCGTCACCGCGGAGAGCCGCCAGTGCATCGCCAAAGCACACCTTCACCTTCCGGATCGTGCTGAAGAAGGTGGACAGTTCGCCGGATGCGATTTGCCCGTCGGCCGAGCGACGCAATCGGGAGAAGCCCGACAAGCACAAGCGGCGCGATAGTCGCCGCAAGAAGCTGCTCGAAATTGGCAAGAGCTTCTAGAGTGCTCAAAGTTTTAAAACGTGTTTAAACAGTATTTATTAGCCAGCCAGCGTTTTTTGACATTCTATTCGTGCACACACAATTTTACATCGTTGTTTACTGTCACCTTGATCAAATTGAAAGTCAAACTTAAGAATAATCTCTTTTCCATTTTGCGATTATTTCCCGAATATAGAGAAGAAAAAAACTTTTTGAAGCCGTATTTTGGGTGGAAAAATTACATCCAGAACGTGTACAAAGTTCACCTTTTTCCCGACAAGTGCATTCCGTTACTTCCGTATTGTGTGAATTTTGTCGAACTACAGTACATATATTCATTCCAGTGAAGAAGCACACAGTTTTAAGGTAACTCAAAGCACTGAAATTAAAAGTTAAATCAAATCAATCCCTACGAAGCAAAAAAAAATATAACGTGTTCAAAATGTGAAATACTCTCAAATACCGGGTAAACAACAGCAGACATTATAACAAACTACAGTGTATTCAACTAACCGACAGTGATCAAAATCTATTATATCAACAATTATATAGTTATTCTTCCCCAATACGCAAGCGGGTGTTTTGCAGTACAAGTATATCATCACAAGTACACAGTAAATAATTCTAAACAAAAAAAAAAAAAACATTTAAATCACAGTGTATACATTCGGACGTTCCGATCAAAGCAGGCCTCGATTTGCCTTTGTGGGACATGACATTTCAAAGACGGCGCTGCACTGTCTTCGCGCTGTCGATCGTAAACTATCAAGCTCAACAACACGGTTACTATGTTGACTTTTACACTGCTTGCTCAGAATTTTGTTGAAAAGAGAAAAACGCTCTGCTTATATAATTACAATTTTTTACTAGAAATTGTTGCTGACCACAAAAACGCAATCATGACGCCATATTGTTTGGACACCTTTCCTCTTTTTCGTTTATCTTCTGGAAGAAGGGGCCGTACCGAAATCTAACACGTTCAGCTAAACAAAATATAAAGTTCGAAAAAAAAGTTATTGTTATTTGTTTCTCGTGTCTATAATTAGCAACAAAGTAATCTTACTAACTGTCTGTTTTTTGTCGATCGCCCTCTTCCTCTTGCGTACCACACAACTAACAAGTACATGTTACCATTGTTGATATAAGCTTAGCTTTGATTGATATTTAAAAAAAAACTACAGCAACCGTATTGAGCGAGGTTCTCTCTTTCCGAGAGATCGGAAAGGTAGAGCGAAAAAGATGGAGACACAAGAAAAAAAAACTAAAGTTTACAAACTACCAAATCGTTGTTTGATCGAGTGACACTTATTTACAATCGAACTTACCCTGAAGTGACGTAACATCACACAACTAAATTCAACCTAGGAATGAGCAAAACCGAAAAGTCGATATCAACTGAAATGGAGAGATTCGAAATTGGGATGCAACAAAAATGTTACCGAAAATGTCTGAAAAAAGAAATCTAAATAAAATCCATTCATTATTCCATTCACACACCCTCACATCCATTATTCGGTGTATGTTGATTGATCTGAAAAGAAGGTGGTTTTTTACTTCGGTGTGTTGTAGATTGTGAAAGCCTTACACTGAAACCATCGGTTTTGGGGCGAAATCTTCCACAGTTTCTCTTGATTCGTTGACACAAATTAAAATGAAGGAAAAAAAATTTGAACACTTACCTTCTTTTGAAAATTAAAAATCAGAACAAAAAAAAATAGAAAAATCGGATATCGAAAATGGAACTCATTGTTTTTTTTATTTGTTCTCTCTTAGCCCTGTTTTTATCTGTTTGGGGTCATTTTTATTACTTTTTTGTTTTTTTTTTCTTGTTTATTTATAATACAAGGTATGTTTTTGATAAAAAAAATTTCAAAAAAAAATTATCGGGAAGGAGGGGTTGTTATAAAGCTACGTAATTATCTAGAGGGGGGTTTGACTTTGTGACGAAATACTACGATGAGGGAAAGGGGGGTAAAAAAATACTTTAAAAAAGCTTGTTTCGGGGGTGAATCGACGAGAAATTTATCCGGACTGGCGGCAGACACTTCCCGGCACTGTGGTAATTTGACCGACCAAACGAAATGCGAAAAAAGCGAAGGTAAAAATGGTTTTCGGACCGACGACTAATAACTTTGTAGGAATGCGAATTTTATTCTACGATGGTTCTATTTGTTCTGTCTTATACATTGTTAACAATGATTTTCGTTCTCTTGTCTCCGTGTGTGCATTTTATAGCGAAAGTGAATCAAAGTGAGTAAATGTAGGTAAGTATAATTCTGGGATGATTTGTGTTGGATTTTATTTTATAGTAAATTCTAATTTCTCTTTTCAGGCATTTAGAAGAGTTGCTGTTCTCAACAAAGCTATATAATTTATGGATATTCCCTAATTGAAAATCGAAATTAGAGAGACACAATCATGAAATTAGGAATGCTTAAGAAGTTCGGATTTCATCGGAAATTTAGGTTACCCTTATTTGTAATTACAGGAAAATGTGTACTCCATCATATGTAACAACTTTTTAAAAGAAAGTTTTTCTTTAGAATATTACTATCGAGCTCTACACCCAAATTTCCTCCTAAGCACGTTCCCTGGAACGATGTACTTGGCGTCTCCATTGATTCAACAGTGAAAGGAGGCGCACTCACAGGAATGGATAGATAGTAGGCTATCCCAAAAAAAATCTATGTCGAAAAAGTCAAGTTGCTCATCTAATAACTGACAGCATCGCGGTGTATGACTTTTTCGTGACTTACTATTTCACTCAGAACCCACTCGCATCACCCGTAGAACTTGTTTTCGTATCATCATTATGGTGAACAGAACAACGCAAACTGCACAGGCAGCAGCAATCCAGAAAATGTTGCGTGTTTCTGTTTCTGCTCGCGGTAGCCGTTGTTGTTCCATGCCTATATTATAGCCCATAAAACAAAGCTCAATCCTTGCCCGAGACCAAGCGTCGTGACATGCCAAGTTTTTCAGGCAACGCATAAATTTTGTCGACCATTTACTCATTCCGTCATTTGCTACAGGTGAGATCGACTTTTCGCTTAGATTACTGATCCTGTCTTCATGCAATTCGTTTCCGTTGCACTCCGAAAGATCTTGAGATATGATTTCCCTCGCGATGTGGTGGGAGTTAGCTAAATTTTCGAAATATACATCATGACAGAGGTGAACAGGTGCTATGTTGAGAATGAATTGATGAATTGATCGTTCATGATGAAAAAGTCAGCTTCATTCAGTTGAGTCCTAAACTTTGCCAGCACGCAACTGCAATCTATCATTGTTCTGGCGATATCGAAAAGCTTGGATACATTTTCATCTCTCATAAACGTGCAAAACGGATTACGGAAAAATTTCGGATAGTGTACGATTTTAGAACCAGCAAGAGCGTAGCAATAGGTAAATACCATTGTGTTGTTTTTCTCACCGAACATCGCCGGAAAGACCAAGCTCAAAATAAGCGCTATGATGAAACTGGTAGCATATCTTGACTCCATCCTTTAACAGTTTTCCACTGGTACTGAGTAGTTTAGTTATGTTAGAAAAAAAGATTCCTTGACACACGTTGTAAGCAGCCACTATCTTTTATGTGTTACAAAATCAAAAAACCATTAGCAACACAATACATAACGTTTACTGCCATTCATAATAGTAATAATTGTAAACGAACTGCTCCATTATTCTTCTCAGCTCATATATTCATCTAATGCAGCATGAAAACACAATTAAAAACAGGAAAAAGGCATATTTTCCTCAACTAAACCAATCTGCTAATCCATGAAATGGATCCTTCTTAGGTCACTTTAGATTTCTCGTAAAGTAGTATTCTCAAAAACTCACTTAAAAGCTCTAAATTTGATATTATAGTCGGGCGTCTGCACTCGAAAACTCATTCAATTCAATCACCTACCTCAGAAAACAAAATCCGCACATTGTTCTATACGGCTACAACGGGACTCGTTCAGCAGCCAACCAAAGTTTTTTTTTTCATCACTGAACAAAATCACCCACTACACTAAGAATACTTTAATCTTCGAAATGTTCACCTCGAATTTTCAAAAACAAGCTTGAATCAGTAGAAATATATGAGATGAATTTCTACAATTCCTAAATTTCAACAATATGTATTTTCATCTGTTTTCACTGCGTTGAAGAAAATCAAAAGTTGCCAAATCAGTTTCTGTTAATACGAAAAAATCATACTGAAAATGTTAAATTATTCCCACATAATTGATATAAATCGACAGCACTGCAGTGGTAACCGAGGTTACCAATTTTGCACGTAAACAACTTTAGCGGATATCTAGGTAACCTACTACGACGGGCTGCGGTTACGTTCATTCATGATAATGTGATTCATTCATGATTAACAGTGCATTGCAGTGTGATGAATATGGGGGCGTCGTGAGATGAATAATTGAGCAATGATTCAAGTTTTGAGATGGATATGGAAGCGTTGTGAAAAATGGTTTGTTTTACAAAATTCAGGATAAATCTAGCTAATTTTACTAAATATACAATGCTAAACGATTCCATAAGAGCACGTAAGCATTTTTTTTAATTTTTTTAATAGGGGTGGATGTTTTGTGATGAATTAATTATTAACCAATATTTATTCAGAATTTTTATTGTGTGTTCTGCCACAGACGGTGACATATCAACACTATTACATATATTTTAAGCTTTATTTCATTAAAAGATTGTAATTGCTTCCGCAGTTAACTGCCCATAACCGCATAATTGTAACATTTGCAAAATTGGTTGTTCGAGCAAATGACACTTTTATATTTTGACCTTGAATGCATTGTTCCCAATATATTTTTGCAAATAGACAGTTCAACTAAACTTAGTATCACGAAAAAAGCACTACTTTACACTATGTAAACGTTGAACACTACTTTTGAAGTCAAATTGGTTGAAATTTTTGCAATGATACTTTTATGCCGTTACTTTCAAGCTACTTTTGGAATATATTACAGTGGAAATGAAGTTTTTCTTGTATTCAACAAGCATGAGCTGAACGTCAGAAACAGATCACCGGTAGTTGGCTACCGGACCAGAATAACTTCCGAGTTTCAAAGGATGCAGAAGTGGATTTGGATGGAAGCTTTTATGACAAAAAAGTTGAAAAGGTTTAGTAGTGTTACAATTATGCGGTTATTTACGTTATGTGACAAAACAACTTGGTATTTTTTACGACTTTTTTCAAACAAACATAAGCATATTTTTTCAAATGTAAAAAGTACATACTATTTTAAGCATGTCCCAATAAAAAACGCAAAATCCATAAAATGTCGAATGTTACAGTTATGCGATCACAGGCAGTTAAGTGAATATAAATGTAGGAAAATTGCAAACCTACTTGTCAAGAGCACAAAAGCATATTTAGTTTATTTGTTCAATGATTTTGTGAAAATTCGGTGTTTAATCCGTGCATTCTTCGTTAACATCGGCTTAATGAGATGAATAATGGAGCAGTTCCCCTATCTCCATTACTTCACACTTCAGGAAATCAGCGGTTTGACGATCCTTGATTTTAATCATACCTTAAAAATAAAAGTTTTCATCCAAGACATTAGATCTAACCCTCCATAGGAAAATTAATTCAGGTTGCTTTTTAAACTTGAAACTAGTGCTGAACCCCAAAGGGCTGAACCCAATAAGGACAGCAGAAGAGCCAGCAATGGCACAGTTTGATAGGTGTAGAAAATCATGCCAAGATGCGTAATCGACGTCAATTTGATCTGAGATTTATTCCTACCTGATAAGTTCTCCATTCAGATTGGGCTTTGCCGCTACTGTTAAGAGATCTGTTCAGTTTTACTTACCTAATGTTCTCGTCACAATTTTACCATCCACACCCAAGTAACAATATCAGTTTTACGATGCACTTGAAGAAGTTTTGATTGTTTGTCCTTTAAAACAGTGTATAAATCTTATTATTCTCACAAACTGCTACAAATCAGTCGTAAAATCCTCATAAGATCGAGGAGGCCCATACTAGAGAAGGTGCTCGAGAATAGTTCCTAAAGTTCGCTTAAAACTCTATATTTTTATCGAAATGTACTCATGATAGCATTTAGGAGTTACTCACAGCCATGAAAAAACTAAAACAAATTTCGAGAGTTTCTTAAATTAGGTTCGCGATCCTTCTTTCTAGCTTATTTCGCTTTGAACAGAATTTATTTATTATTTACATGGAGCAATTTATGAAACAAATCCCATCGATCTACCCCTTCTCCAAAATGAATCGTAGTCGTTTAATAAAATAGGTAAGTTATCTTCACGTATTTTCAAGTTCAAGTTTAGCAGAATGAACAAAATCTTAGAACACCTTGAACTGTTTCGACGATTACCGAAAAAGTTATGGACGAAAAACTAATTTTGAGGAGTGTTCCTCGGAAAACTCTAATTCGTCATATCGGACGTGCAGATAGTAAATAACAGTGTTCAGCAATTCTTTTTCTTATAGATTTTCCTACAACTTTACTGAATAAAGCAATCTGTTATTTTGAAAATAAGAAAAAATAGTTTTTATATCTAACTACTAGGGGGGATTGATCAAAAAACCAGAAACGCAAGAAGAAAGGACTTGTTATTTGGACTTAACTTGCTGAAGACACTGGGTACATAAAATCAATATTTCACTGTCAAGTCTAAAACGATCACAAGTTTTCGAGTTTAGACTACTGTACAGTCGTACAGATTATGGTACAAATTTTTCCTGTAAATAGCACAGATGAAAAAGATTTTTGTAGTTTCCAGTACAGATGAAAATGTGGCAACACTGGTCCACAAAATTACCAACCATAAACCGAATAAAGCCATTGTGTACACAGATTTTGCTGAAAATTATAGGGTGACGATTCAAAATGAGATTAAATCTCTTTATTATACACAGCAAATTGTCATTATTCATCCGATCTACTTATATACCGAACGGGTTTGACATCACAAAACATTGATCCTCCTTTTTGGACCATAATTCTGTACTTGTCATTTGTTGCTTCACCATACTGTTTTATGTACTAAGATAAATCATTTCCCACATTTTAAAAAAGGTACGTTCACTATAGGGGCGGCTTACAACAGCGTCTGCACCGGAGCAGGCGGCTGAGTTATGGAATGCTGTATCCCGCCAGCTACACCTAAGATGGCAGCCCCATCAGCAGGATGTAGGTATCGCGACCCTGGTAAGGTAGCATACCGAAACCTTTCATCAACCACGAACAACGAATTCAGAAATACGGAACGGATCAATCGGCAAAGACCTAGGCTACGAATACGGAAAAAGAGTAAGGTAAACGATTGGAAATTGGGTACTTGAAACGTCCGATCTCTCAATGAACCGGCGCGGGCTGGCTTGCTTGCTCGAGAACTACAGCGGCAGGGAGTCGAAATCGCAGCGATTCAGGAGGTTCGGTGGCCAAATTCCGGAGAAAGGGAATTCCGTGCAGTAGACCCTATTGCACGCACTTCTTTCAAGTACCACATCTACTACAGTGGCGGCAAAGCAGCGGAACGGGGCGTCGGTTTCGTAGTGCTGGGAATACGGAAAACAAGAGTCATCCGGTGGAGGCCCGTAGATGACCGTATATGCGTGTTGAGGATTAAGGGCAAATTCTTCAACTACAGTTTAATCAACACCTATGCACTGACAAACAACAAATCCGATGAAGTCAAAGATGAGTTCTATGACAAGCTTGAGCGAATCTATGACGAGTGCCCAAAACACGACGTAAAAGTCGTCATCGGAGACGCAAACGCACAGGTTGGGAGGGAGGAATTCTTCCGTCCGGTCATTGGAAGACATAGCCTACACTCGTCAACCAATGAAAACGGCCTGAGGCTGATAAACTTTGCCGCGGCCAGAGGAATGGCCATATGTAGCTCCTATTTTCCACGTTTGAATATTCGGAAACACACTTGGAGGCATCCAAATGGGGAAGCCTGCTCCCAGATCGATCACGTACTGATTGACGGTCGGCACTTTTCGGATGTTACTGATGTTAGGTCTTTTCGGGGACCAAACATTGACTCTGACCATTATCTCGTCGTTTGTAAGATCCGCGCACGGTTGTCGAACGTGCTGAAATCTCGCACAGAGAGGACGACGCGTTTCAACATTCAGCGGTTGAAAGTTGATGGCGTGGCAGCAGAATACGCCAGAGAGCTGGATCAACGGATCGCAGAACAGCAGGAGGAAGGAGTAGAAGACATAAATGGGCTGTGTAGCAGTATTCACGGCGCCATCGAAACGACTGCGAGAGAGGTGGTAGGTACGACGCGTGGAAGACAGCCTAACGTCTGGTTCGATGCCGAGTGCCAGAGAGCGACAGATGAGAAGAACCGTGCCAGGAGCCGCATGCTCACTGCGGCTACGCGTCAGAACAGAGAGAGATGTACAGGGTGGCAAGAGCTCACCGTCGGAAGAAGCGCGAGTACGAGGAGCAGGTGCTCGCCAGCGCAGAGGACAGCTATGCTGAAAACGACATGCGGAGATTCTATAGAACTGTCAACAGAGTCAGAAGCAGGAATTTTCCTGTGCCGGTCATGTGTAATGACAAGGACGGCAACCTGCTTACTGATAAACCGACGGTTGCAGCCAGGTGGAAGGAGCATTTTCAGGCGCTATTGAACGGTGAGGAGCCGGATGAGCAGAGCAGGAACAGGATGACGATTATGAGTGACGAACAAGCTGTTGAGCCACCAACACAGGAGGAGGTGAAAAAGGCGATTAGTGAGCTGAAAAACGGCAAGGCCGCTGGGAAGGACGGTATCCCGGCTGAACTTCTAAAAGCGGGAAGCGAGCGGCTGTACTATGCGATCCGATCTGGGTGGATGAACAAATGCTGTACGAGTGGTTGGAAGGCCTCATATGCCCTATCTATAAGAAGGGCCATCGATTGGATTGTGGCAACTATCGAGGGATAACGTTGCTCAACTCCGCATATAAAGTGCTATCCCGTATCCTGTTCTTCAGATTGAGACCGTTAACGGAATCCTTTGTTGGCGAATACCAAGCTGGTTTTCGACAAGGGCGTTCCACGACGGATCAAATTTTCACCCTGCGACAGATCCTCGATAAGTTCCGGGAGTACAACTTATCGACTCACGATGATTGAAGTAAGCGTTGGTTAATTCATTAAGAATGAGGTCCCGGTTAGTAAAAATTGGCACTGTAGGTGCAACAGTATACCACCAGCACATGAGCCTCAAACGTAAGAATGCTTCAAACTGATTGACTGTTTCTTCGGTCGATCATGAACGCAAACGAAAAATGGTACGTGACTGCCGACAGAAGATTGTACGGCGGACTTGAACGCCGAAGCGGCGGTCCTTTTGCGGAAAGCAACGTTGCATGCAGCTCGTTTCTTATTCGCTCTGCTTTCAATCGTTCGTTGAAATTGAACGTGCTGCAGGTACAAGTTGAAATTGAGCGAAGGATCGCACAAAAAGGAAAGCTTGTAACTGACCGAGAAAACGTTCAAGCGTCTTTATAGAAAAGGACTTTTCAAAGCCCTGGTCCCAGGGTTCCTTTTCACTCTTAATCATCGCGTGTTAGGGGTAAACATTTGTTTGCTCTCTCAGTTTAAGAGTAGTTTTCGTTAGCTTCTCCTTTACTAGAAGAGAAGTTGGCCAGATATCAAAATATTTAGGTTCACGATGAAGCCACATTCTAACCGTTTTCGAATTTAATATTATAGGAAGATTCACAACTCACCATGGGTACGTACTCTGCAGAAAGTTCGATTTTATACTGTTTTTGCCGCACCCCAGAGCGATGAGAATGGTAACGCAATGCTCAGTTGATCGCCGAACAATTTATTTCACTTTTCTTGCGTGCGCGGATGAGCAATTTGCAAGAGTTTCACCGGGGTTTTGCTCCGTAAAATTGGGAGCGTTTTTTCGTCAAAGAATCTATTACTCTGCGCTCTCTCTACAGCAGATGGTGTGATGCAAATTGAAAGTAAACTCACAGTTGTTAAGATGGAAGAAAACTGTTTTCTCTTTAAGATGAAGATGAACAAAACAAAGCCTGCTCATAAGCGGCATTCGCCTCTACGGCCAATTTGATTGATAACTGAAACAAACGTTGAAAGTTCCTTTTTGAAAAAATTCATAAGAAATTGTTACCACATTATGTGCAACTTTCTTTTTTTCAAATTAAAATAGGGTAACCGCTCCTATATTCATCTCAGTACCTATATTCATCTTATCACGCCTTTTTGATCAACTTATCTTCAAATTTTACCATATTTACAACGTAAAACTTTCAACCACTTGAGAAAATCGAGAAGCAAATAGATTTACTTTCAAAAATTTGTTGAAATTTGACGGTAAATTGGACAAATGAGAGAAATAAGATGAATATAGGTGCACCAAGCTGTAGAAATGAATAATGGAGCGATTACCCTACATCTAGTAGAGTTTCATTAGTAATAACATCTATTTCGCCGGCTTCTCGCTCAGGCAAAATATCAAATACGTTTTCGTTGCAGACCCTCGAATTGTCCGAGTGAGAATGCTCTCTTGCTCCTCGTAATGATGCCCGGTCTCTTTCTTCGCCCTGCCATTTCAGGTGATACGAAAAAAGTTAAAATTACAAAGTAGGTAATCCTTATAAAGACTGATGTAAAATAATTTTCAGGTTTGAAGCTATAGACCAGTCCACAAGCAACCGAAAATACGTCTGATCTGTAGGGCAGTTCAAGACGCACTGATACAAGCTGTCGATCACGACAGCTGACAGCCTCTACAGCGCGAAATTCTTCTACACAAATCCGAGCGGCTGTCAGGTGATTATGACTCACGAGGATAAAGCCGATGCTATAATGTAAGCGAGGTTGTGCGAAACACTTCTGTTTTGTGTGGGGAAGATTATTAACAATGGGAAAACATGTTGATTGAATTTTTAGTTGTCGCCCGTGAGATTGTCAAAATATGCGTGATGACAAAAGCAAGAATATTTCGTTCCTTTACTCTCTTATGCAAAAAAAAAAAACAAACAAATATCCCGATCAGCGAAGCCGATCAGCAAGCTGTCAACAGTACACACCGTGGGCGGATGTTGCTCTAGATTTCATGGGCCCGTTGCCTTCCGGGGCCTATTTGTTAGTTATCGTTGATTTCACAGTGCAACAAAAATTGACTTTTTTTCTGCCTTGACTTCTATATATAATTTTTGTGTGTATTTTTATGCAAAATTAAATTTCCCCGAGTTTGAACATATTTCAACTTAAGGGGCAACAATGGCGCCATTTTAAATTTTTGAGAAACCGGTAATTTTTTATGTTTTTTCGACGCCATTTTGCTTTAAGACCAAATATCAAAATTCTAAGAGTTTGTCCACATATTAGCATCTTTTTACCAATCTTTTGAAAAAAAAAAACAGATCTTAAATCGGACAAAAACTGAGCTCGAAACGGTGATTTTACGAAACCTGTTTTGGCATAGTTTTAGTATATTTCACATAGCAAAATAATATCGATTATTTCGGAGCATTAATGGTAATTCGCTATTATCTTAAAGTGGTATTCAAATTAAATTTTATTTTGGGTTAAAAATTCTCAGAAATAGAATGGTAGGTGTCTGATTGACGTAAAATGTCAGCAGATAAACCAGTTTTTGTATTGTAGGGGAATTGGGGCAAAATCGACATTTTGGTGTCGAAACAAGAAGAAGAAGAAGAAGACAATTCAAACAGCAATTCGATTGTGTTCCAGATTGCAAAACGACACCTACGCGTTAACCCAACACGCCTCACTGTGCGTCAACAGCGGCAATGTAGTTGGCTGCACACAAAAAATATCGAGTTCTTCTGCACTGATAGCCGACGAGTGACCAGCGCTTTATTCATACATTGCTTGGTGCAACACTGTTGCCTGTGCCAGCATGTTTTCCTTCAAGACATCAGTTTTAATAACCTTCTAAAACTTAAACGAACTTTCCGTAAAAGCTTCACCTTCAAGACATCAGAAAAGTCTAGGCTTATAGAAGCAAACATTAGTTGACCTATTGGGACGGGAAGATTCTGTAATTTTTTTTTTTGCCACTGCTATACTGGATATCACAGCTGGCAATTGGTGCCTACTCATGAAGTCTGTGCCACGCGTGCTCGCATGTAATCGGTACATTGTTTGAGAAAAGTCGACCTTTAAACTTTTATGAAATTTTCACTGTTTAACAATAAAATGATAATGATAACTGAAGATTCACAAAATTGTCCATCATTTTATCAATCCAAGGACATATTGATTATTTGGATCCATCATGTGGTTACATCAGTATTACCGTTTGAAATCTTTCATTCAAACGTTACACCTTGGTTTTAGTTTCCGCAGAATGCATCTCAATTTAGTGCAGTTAGACGTAGTCCTACGTCAAAAATTCTGACGTGTTTTCAAAATCGAACGGGGTCTGTATTTTGATTTTTTTTTTTTTTGCAGCACTCTATTTTAGAAGAACAAATATTCTCTTTAACATTGGTGAATACCTTTCATTCTAATAGTGTCCGTTTTCTTTTATACGCGATAAGGCAACTTTCCATATAATAATAAATTGAGTCAAATTTAGTAGAAATCACTCACAGATCACAAAGCGGCAAAGATGTCACTTTTTTTTCCTGCAGTTACAAGCTCGTGGAAAAAATATCGATAAGGAATCATAGTTTTTAGTCGAAAATGAATATTCACAGAAAATTCCAAAATTGACATAGAATTTTATGAATATTCAAGTCAATTTAAAAAGAATCAATCAGAAAAAATTTAATCAGTTTCAAAATACCAAAAAACAACGAAAATATTATATTTGAAAGTCATATGTCTGATACTGTGACTGCAGGTAATTCCGCGCAGCACATTTTTCCGCGTACTATCATAGCAGGCTATGTTATGCACATGGTAAAGCACACAAATTAGTGTTTTAGTGAAATTTACAGTACTGAAAATAGTTTTTTAAGATGAGTACGCGGAAAAATGTGCTGCGCGGAACTACCCGCAGTCACGGTATCTTCAAAAATAAACCGGACTAGAGTGATGCACATTAGCCCCAGTAATTAATGTTTGCATAGTATTGTTCATTTACAAGTAAGGTTATGGAAAGTAATATTTTCTTGTAGATAATGTAGATAATGCAAAAAAAAAAATTGAAAAATACAAATATAAATGTCAGAACTCTAATATCAAGACGAAATGAATTTAGTTTTCCTCTATACCGCCACCGCGGGATGCAACTAGCATTGCAATATTAAATTCATTTAGCTATCAAAATATAATCATCTGCACAGCTCGTTTAACTACCTATACCTACTATCTAACAGCAGGTACCTATACCAGTACCTAACAGCATAACCACATGTTCGATAACAATGACCAATATGTTGTTGGATGGATTAAATGTTGAACAATTTTGTAATACGCTAGTTATCATTGTTTTTTCATTGCAAAGCGGTGAAAATCTATAAAAAGTGTCAAGGGCAAGTATACGCGAACAATGAACCAATCACATTTGAGCATTCCTAGCACAGACGACATGAACAGACACCAACCATTCTCTGTGATATTCTGTGTATAAATATCAAAAAAAAAAAACAATACAGTCTCCCCGTCCCAATAGGCCAATTTATGTTTGCCTTCATGAACCTAGACTAATTTGATGTCTCGAAAATGAAGGTTTTTCGAAAAATTTGAAACAACAGATAGAGTACTGCAAGTTGAAATTGATTCCTGAACTTCGAAACGTTTTTCTAGCGCGTCAGGAATTCCTCAGGGAAGCAACCTGGTTCCACTGCTCTTCATATTATTTTTTAATGATGCCGCCCTTTCACTTCAGAATAACTGCAAACTAGTTTATGCGGACGACGAAAACTTTATTTCGTTGTGTCTACAGTTGAGGATTGTGAACGTCTGCAATCATTAATTGATATTTTTGCCAGTTGGTGTCAATAAGCTGTGTCTTAGTACTGACAAATTTGTAGTAACTACGTTTCATCGCATCCCCAAGCCCATCATTTTTGCGTATGAAATTGATGGCGTAACACCGAGGAGAGTAGATCAGGTGAATGACCTTGGCATCTTGTTGCATACGAAAATGTCGTTTGACCTTCATCGTTCGGCGATTATTTCTAAAGCGAGTTGTCAACTGGGATTCATCTCGAAAATAACTAAGGACTTTTCCGACCCCCACTGTTTCAAGGCTTTATATTGTGCGCTAGTTCGTCCTCTTTTGGAAACTGCTGCTGTAGTATGGTGCCCATATCAAACCTCGTGGAATATAAGAATTGAGCGCATCCAGAAACGATTTCTTAGACTGGCCCTAAAGAATTTATCATGGTACAATCCATCAGAACTTCCACCGTACCCTGACCGATGTCTACTCCTTGGTTTGGACACATTGCAACGGTAACGAACCATTCAACAAGCGCTATTAATTGGAAAGCTTGTTAACGGAGAAATCGACTCACCTTGGTTGCTTTCGACTTTAAATTCGGGGGCACCACAGAGAATGTTGCGCAACGATGCGTTGCTTGTGCCTGAGTTCCATCGAACATCTTTTGATTATAACGACCCAGTCACTGCGTGCATTCATGCCTTTTCAATAGTAGAAAACCCAAACATAGATTAAAAAATAGGCTATTTAGATCGAAATTGTTGTAAGTTAGGTTTTATTTCATTAAGACTAAGTGTCAGATGTGTTTTAAGTACAAATACAAACACAAATACAAATCCTCTGTTCGTCTGTTCGCGCACGCTGCATCCTCCGTCTCGCACGGAGGCACGCACTGCGGAGGTTCGCTATCGCATCGGTCCACCAGTAAGCCGGTGGTTTCCCGTTCCTATGCTGGTGGGTCCTAGGCATGGTGACGTCGCACACCCACGATAGTGCGGTAACTAGTTGATCAGCAGTCGGTGGAGCCAACTGCCTCCATTGCATTCTCTTCTCATTGCTTCTTCGAATATCTCGGCATTGAAATGTGATGTCTTCCAGCCGCGGACGATGGGAGTGTTGGTTCTACCCGTCACTTGCCGCCTCGTGTTGTTTTCTACACTATAGCGAACCGACTGGTGGTCGCTATTGGTGTAGCCATCAACTACCTTCCAGTTCGTGATCAGTTCAGGGTTGGAGAACGTCACATCGATGATCGACTCCGAACCATTTCTGTTAAATGTACATTTGGTCCCAACGTTGGCTAGATCTAAGTTGAGCTTTGCCAAAGCCTCCAACAGGATCTGACCCCTCTGCAGAGCTCTGGTTCGTAGAGCGACTTCCCCACTCAACAGCCCAAGCGTTGAAATCACCCGCCACTACCAACGGCGTTAGGCCCGTTAGCTCCATGGATAGCTGGTCGACCATCTGGGTGAACCTTTCGTTAGACCAACGTGGCGGAGCATAGACACTGCAGTAAAACACTCCGTTTACCTTGGCAACCGCGTACCCTTCTTTTGAGGTGGAAACAACCTCCTGAACCGAGAACCTGCTCGTCGTCCATACGGCCGCCATACTGGACTCATTCGCAACCCAGTAACCGTTTCCGAGCGGAATGCGGTAGGGGTCCGATACGATGGCGATGTCCGACAGCGACTCAGTGACTGCTTGGTATAGTAGCCGTTGAGCCGCATAGCAGTGGTTGAGGTTCAGTTGCATTACCCTCATGCCCGTGGTTTCGCAGCCGGCTTACCAGCTGGGCACCTGGGGCCTCCCATAAAGTGTTTGGCGTCCCGTTTTCCGGAACACACCATGCACTTGGGAGACTCCCCGCGATCCTTCGCTTTATGGCCTGCACCACCGCAACGTCTGCATAACTGGCTCCTGTCGGGCCCCTTGCAGGTCCAGGACTTATGTCCTCCCTCGAAGCACCGGAAGCAAACATACTGATCAGCTTACCTGTGCCAGGTTCGCATCTGCCGATGCTAGCCGGAAGGTGGCCACCTGGGTCCCTGTTGGACCCTTTCGGAGGCGGATTGACGCAGTAACGACCTCCACCCCGCACTTCTGTTTGAGGGCTTGTGCAACGTCGCACCCCTCGGTGATTTCATCCAGGTTTTTAAGCTGGAGAGTCACCACCGAGGTGGTACCTCTTTGCCAAGCACCTGCTCGACTACCGCCTTGTACTTAGACCCGACAGTTTTGAGCATGAGGGCGTCCCCCCTGCTTCTCGCCTTTTTGACATTTTGACATTCTCTTCCTACTACGGTAACCCATGGATTTCCCGCAGTCACCGCTCCGGTCGAAGTTTCGGCCTTTGAGCCTGTTGGTGTGCTAGATCACGAGGCTAGCTCCACCAAGCGCTTCTTCACGTTATCGGGGGCCGCTTCCCCCGGGGACTGCCTCGTTCGCTTACCGACCTGCCCCGTAGAGCAGATCGCGGCGGAAGAGGACATGAGGGCATCAGTTTTAAGCTGCTTAGATTCAGTTGCCCTCCTAGTCCTCGAGCTGTTCGGAAAGCGCTTTCACCCTAGGCCGCATGTCCCTGCTCTTCTCGACGGCCTTGACTAGCAAGGGACCATCGACCGTTCTATCCGGTGTGAAAACTGGTGTGTTAGCCTTTCTGCTGGATGCTACCTCGCGCAAAGAGATTTGGTAGTCCCTTCACACTCGTCACTTGTTAGCTATCCTTGTTCATAATGGAGTAGTCGCCTTTGTGGTCCCATGGTGTCGCCATGGTCATAACTGGCTCCTGTCGCCATGGCTGATCCTTAGCCCAATTCCCACCCCTGATCCATCTCCTGCCTGATTCCCACCAGGCAATAGACGCGGAACGTACTGGAAGGCCTGCCGGTTGTTATCTCGCCGTTTCAAGCCATTGTCACACGACCTTACTAAGGGAGCTCAGCGCAGGTGCCAGCCCAGAATCGTGGTACGAGAAACGAAATCCGACTCAAATCATAAAAAAGTTGCGACTAGTTGCCGTAATTGGGAACTTACTGGAATCGTCCCCAATGGGCGGGATTGTGCATTTTGAATTATGGGAGCGGCACTAATCGCTCCGTCGGAGATGCTTCCGGGTACTTGTGGGTTTTGCGAGTAGTCTACTGCCCAGAGTTCGACCCTCACCTGCTGGTCCGGGACTGTCAGGTACTGTCAGTGGTGACGCACATATTGCATGATATTGGCGGTCGCCACGCGCCGACCCGTAGTGGCATATAGCTCTGCCGTAGGCAGTTGGTGTCTACTCGTGAAGTCTGTGCCAGGCGTGCTCGCATGTGATTGGTACATTGTTCGTGAAAATTCGACCTTGAAACTTTTATGCAACTTTCACTATATAACAATAAAGTGATAATGATAACTGAAGAACCACAAAATTGTCCATAATTTTATGAATCCAACGACATATTGATTATTGTGATCCACCATGTGGTTACATCAGTATAACCGTTTTGTAAAATCTTTCATTCCGACGTTACACCTTGATTTTAGTTTCCGCAGAATGTATCTCGATAAAGTGCGGTAGTCCTACGTCAAAAGAGAGTTTACTACACTTTTCCCAATCAGGCAACAGCGATTCTACTAATAGCATGAAACTTCAGAAACGATTCATACGGACTACTGAAACACATCAGAACAGATTGTTCTAGTAGGTATTCAAAATTTGCTTTGGAATCTAGTAAATTTTAATTTAAAGTTAGTTTCAGCTACATCCCAACAACAGCAATGCTGCTAACTAAGTGTGGATTCTGCAGTTGCATGTTTTTGCTAACTTTAGGATTAGTTTCTTCATTCGACATAGACGAATTGCACTTGAACACTCACATTATCTCGATAAAATATGGCCACTGCAGCAACGCTCCTCAGTCTCCCTTCATTAACATATCGAGTAGCTCTGATAATTCGAAAATGTCTTACCAGCTGCTGAAAGAGAAAGATCAACCATTTCCTACAATGGTACACAATTGTCCATGCGTCGTTGATTTAACCAATGATAATCTGTGGTTCAGCAATGCTCAAAGTGAATACCTCATACTTGCGTTCTCACACTCGGCAATTTCCGTAATGTTCTTCGTCATTATCAATCCACATAGAAATTGTTTAACTGTTACATCCGAATTTTTCTTTTTTTACGATAACTGCGGTACACAATATATTAACTTGCCGTATCCTGGACGAGAGAATTCAACTTTGAAATGGTCCAACGAGGTTGGCTTCTGTGTGGAGTCAGCGGTGTGTCATCCAGGAACCTCATTGGACGCCTTCAGAGAAGAATTGATCCGTTGCTATGAAAGTGATAAACGGCAAACAGTTTGTTTAAATTGCTGGATTTTTGGTATTCTCATTCTACTGCTGTTAGTAGCCATCGTATTGATGGTACTAAAATGTACTATAAACAATCGTATAAATGATCAAACAGCTGCCAGCCAGTAAATTATTTTGGAAAAAAATCAGTTTCAATAATATATGTGTGAAATATATCCATTCTCTATCGTTCACTCTATAGATGTAAATAAATGAAAAATGTGATTTTTTTATTATTTATTGAGGAAACCCTACTTTAGGTCGGAATTTCTTCCAACAAGAACTTATTAGTTGATTGAATGCAAAATCGAACAAAGGTATTTTATTTTCATTCGACGGTCACCAAGATTAAAAAAAAGGAGAATATTAAGAGGTCAGATTTTGAGCGTTTATAACTCATCCATTTTTGATAAGATTCCCGAGTTTACAGTATTAATCAATCAATCGAATTCTTCATATTATTGCACAAAAT
Organism: Wyeomyia smithii; assembly: GCF_029784165.1. Lineage (NCBI taxonomy): Eukaryota > Metazoa > Arthropoda > Insecta > Diptera > Culicidae > Wyeomyia > Wyeomyia smithii. Next base: position 269,190,282 of record NC_073695.1, read on the forward strand.
TGGACTTGAAAACATATTCATTTGATTCAACAAAAAAAACTTTAACGTGTTTTAAAAATTTAAGAAAATGTTTGAGAAATGTGTAAATAAATGAAAGGAACTGGTGGGGTTCAGTTACTCGACCTGATATTTCTAATACACTTCACAAAATATTTGAAAAAAAAAATAATTCTAGCTTGCAAGAATAAGACAAAAGAAATAAGGTTCACCCGGAGGGATTTTCTGGCCCTTTTATTGTGTTCTTTCGGCCCAAAGGTAAAGCATTGAGCAATGTAGGACAATGTAGGAAATTTTGCCCGAACAAATCACGTTTTACTTAAAATCTTTATTTTGCGCCGAACTTATTTCCTCAGTCAGTTAATTATTGTTGCGCCCCAATATATTAGAAGTAACATACCTGAGTGTGAGGCTATTAATCTGCTGTCGAGTTTCCCACGGCCTACTTCGTTACACTTTTCTCAATTAGGTAACAGCAATTCTGCTAATCGCATGAAGCTCCAGATACGGTTCATACGGGTTACTGAAACACTACAGAACAGATTATTCCAGCAGGTATCCACAGTTTTTTTTTTATAATTTACCAATTTGGAATTTTAATAATTCTAGACTACATTCCAACAACAGCAATGCTGCTAACTAAATGTGGGTTCTCCAGTGGCATGTTTTTGCTAACTTTTGGATTAGTTTCTTCCCTAAAGATTAATCACATAATCACTATGAACTATGGTCACTGCATCAGCGCTCCTCACTGTCCCTTCATCAACATATCGAGCAGTTCGGCTAAAAAAATTTCATACCAGTTGTCGAACGACGAATCGTTTCCTTTCGTGCATCATTGTTCGTGCGACATTGATGATCTGTGGTTTGGCAATAATCAAAGTGAATACCTGCTAGTTCGGTTCACACACTCGACTATTTATGAAACGTTCTTCGTCATAGTTAATCGACAAAAAAATTGCTTGTCTGTCACATCCAGGTTATTCTTCTATTTCGAAAACTGTGATTCAAAAGAATTCATCGCACTGTATCCTGAAAACACAAACCCTTTCGCCAAATGGTCAAACAAGGTTGGCTTCTGTTTTGAATCAGCGATATGTAATGTAGGAACCTCATTGGATGCCTTCAAGGATGAAATGATTCGGTGCTACCGAGGTGACGAACGGCAGAAAAATTGTGTCAATTGTTGGATTATTGGTATTGTCATTGCTATTTTACTGCTATTGGTAACCGTCTTATTGATATTTCTTAAAACAACTAGAAACAATCTTGTAAACGATAGAACATCCGTCAATTAAGGAACTAGGGGTGTGCGAAACTGGCTTTTCTGGTGTCGAAACGAAACGAAACGAAATTAACCCTTAATTTCGATTTCGCCAAATTAGTCGAAACGAAATCAAGGTGGATTTCGAGTTCTCGAGACGAAACGAAATTGGTCTCTAAATTTCGCGAAATTTCGAAAAATAAAATAAATGTTTCTGAAACATAGCATTACAATGATTTGTAACGTTGGAGCGTACGCTAACGAAGTACCCTTCAACAGCTGATCGCAAGGTGCTTACCTGGTCGACGAAGAGTAACGTAGGTATTCAGTTATCGATAAACCGACAATGACGAGAAAATCAAAAATGTTAAAAACTAAAATCTTGATGCATTCATTTATACAGATTATATTGCAGGTAATAGTAGTGCGATAGATACAAATGATATAAAGGTCAAACTCGAAATGTCTTTGTAAATAATAATTTAATGAACTTCTGAACTGATTCTTTTGGTTTGAATGCAACTATGTTTAAAGTAGTAATCCTTCTTTCATAGCACTTTCATCATTCAAAATCTAAGTTTTGTCCTAGAGCTCGAACTGGAAAACATGAGAGATGGTAGGTAGGTTTTCAACCATTCCTGTGAGTGTCCCTAGCCTTTCCAAAGAGTTTTTCCCTATGCAAACGTAAAAGCGACTAATCCGATAAGCAATTCCTCGGCGGCCTTCTGATGCATTTCTGCATTCTCTAAAAGCAGCAAAATTCACAGGAATGGTTAAAAAGCTGTAAAACCTTTGGAGGGCAACTTTTTTTTCGCTTTTGTCGACCAGTGTTATTGAATTTTTTTTAACACCGTTTAGTCAGCCTAGACTAAGTGACATTTTTATCAAATCGAGGAAAATAAAATTTAAGTTAACTATTCTGTAAACTTTGAAGTTTTCAATATTTTTGCACATTTTTTAATATAACTTAAAATTACTTTTTAACTGAGCAGTTCCACAAAAAATGTCTCAGTTTCAATATTTTTTGTCATTTTAGATTTGGCCTAAACTTTGCATAAACGTTTCTATAGGCTGAGAAGCTAGTTAAAATGCTATTTTGGGAGGGTTATTGTGATTATAAATATTTTCAGAGCCAAAAGTTTTTTGATCAGTGTGACGTCTCTGGAAAAGTTTTAGACAGTAATTTTATCTTTCCGATAAAAAAAACTCTGAAAAATTAATTTTTTTAATGTAAAAGAAACATTAAAATTAACATAAAAAGCTTATTTTTCAAAAATCTTTTTTTGTGTAAAAATTACAAAAAAAAATACCGAAGCGATGAAGAAATCAAAGAAAAATTAAATGTAAAAAAAATTTACAACATGTTTATTTTTGGAAGGACAATATTATTATCTATAACATTGCCAAAGGCACTATGCCAATCAAACCAACTGTTTCGATTATAAAAATATTTTAATTACCCACAGAGTGTCCAATTGGAGATTAAAATTATTTTTTCAGCTAAATCGGTTTGTTTGACTGGCATAACTAGTGTCTCTGGTAAGGTTGTAGAAAATAATTTTGTCCTAAAAAAATATGCCCTGTTAGTTTCTGCGACACCCAAAATAATAAAATGCATTCGGGACCATTCCTAAACTACGTGGTCATATTTTGATCCCTTTCATACCCCCCTTCTCCTCCGTGGTCTTTCGTGGTCTTTTGTTTTGTGATCTTATTCTGCAAATAAATGTACAATAAAGTATGAAAAATTTATGAAAAAAATGAAGGTGCAAGAAAACTGGTTATTAGATATTGCGCAAATTGTAAATAGAATTTTCAGTAATATCATTTTCTCAAAACCAAAATAACAAACAGATAATGGTTGTTTAATTATTGATAATATTTCATTGTCTTTAACAAATATAATAATTTCCTTACCTGAAAGTAATTTAAAATACGCTTTTCTGTTGAGTATATTCAAAATGATTTTTAATTTGTTGTTGAGTATCAAAATAAATAAAATTTGTTTAAGCAGATTGATCATCTACGATAAATTTTTCGCTTATAGTTATGGTAAATTGTATACTCATCTAGAAATCATTTTAATTTAATTTATTTCCGATGTATTTTTTACACTTGAATCGCTAGAACAAGTTTGCACTTCCAGTGAGCATCTGCTCTTTTAAGGAAGTGTGATACGATGTTGTTAACTATAAGTTGAAGCTGGTGATGATACTTGTCGACAATTGTGGGGTGGTGCTGGTGGTTCGCGCGTTGATGGCGTTGCTCTGGTTACGGCGTACGGCAGAGGCATTGGTGAGTAGTGTTTGTGGTATTCGGGTGTAATCCAGAATTGGGCTAGATACTGTGGTATTTTCGTTTTCATGATAGCTCGCAAACGACGCTTGAAGATATATGTTGTGGGGGCATTTTTACATGATGGGGGGAGGTCGTTAAACAGTTTGCTACCAATGTACTACATTTTTTGCGACCGTATTCCGTGTTGAATCGTGGCAAATACAGGTGACCAGTTTGTCTGCCTGAGCGGTTTTCGTGCATTCTTCTTGTGACAAGGACGGTTGAAGTGATGTTATTTCGCAAGTGGATCAACATTTGATACTCCTGGGGTACACGGATTGGTAGGGTTGAGTCCCTGGGATCTTCGTATAGTAGATGAGTGGGATACAGATGAGGTTTCCGGAACACGGCTTTCAAGCTTCTGTTTTGTATCACCTGTAGCTCTCTCAAAGAAGATTTGCAAGCCAGTCCCCACGTTGCAACTAGGTACTGGAGCCGAGAATGGATTAGTGAGAAGTATAGTGTTTTCATAGTCGCCAAAGGCAAAAATGATGAAACCTTCCTTAATATACCACAGAGTGATGTTAGCTTCCGCTTGAGAGACTCAAGATGGGCCTTCCAGTTCATTCTATTGTCTAGCGTTAGGCCGAGAAATGGGTATTCAAATACTTCTTCGATGACACGATTGGCGATTTCGATTGGCTCGCGAGCCGGGAGTTCTCTGCGGAACGAGTGAATGAGCATATACTTGGTTTTCGATAGACTCATTGACATCAAATTAGTTTGAAGCTGGATAGCAGTGCATTCTGTTTCTTGATAGAAGACTGACGTGTCGTCAGCAAAGAGACGTAACTTTCCATGCAGCTCTAACTTGGCCAGGTCATTAATAAACAGCAGAAAAAGAATTGGCCCCAAGTTACTACCTTGGGGCACACCAGTCGACACGGCCCCATAGTGATCAACGGGTAATCATCTTTTAGGCACCTGACGATAGCATTACTTAAACCTGGGACGTAGGGGAGTGATGCGATAAAAAGCCCGAGAAAAAGAAATTGAATCCACCAACGCATCGTGCTTTGTGATGTGGTAAAAGTTTGTAGGTAATCTCTAAACTGCCGCTCATAGCAAGTCCGTCCCATTTGCGTTTTGGTGCTGACGAGAAAACAGCAATTGAAAATCGTAACGCTTTAGGTGAAATTTTGCACTCAAATGCTTTTTCAATCAATACCATCAACAGAATTTAGTACTGCAATGACAATCTAACACTTTTGCATCATAAAACTTGCATGAACACCGAAATTTGATTAAAATTTGTTGAAAATCATAAGCTGGGACTCACATGCGATTACTTTTACGGTACGTAGCCAGAATGATAGCAAGTCAGTCCCATAGCCAGCTACGACCGGTGATGAAAAACAAACTACTGCAAATCGATGGCGGTGCTATACCGTGCGTTTGGAATGAATCTATCGCTGGTCAATTCATAAATGACCTTCTTTCGTGCTTTATTAAACAAGTTTTTTGTGAGAAGCATAACACAATATACCTACCAACTGCGCCGCTCAAAATAAAATTAGATTTTGTTTTTACATACTGATAAATTCAAAGTCAGTTTAGGTGTAGGAACTTGTTCTAAATATTCCTGAGAGCGGACACACGTTCGTGACGGCGGACAGCTTTCACGTAGCAGTGGAAACAAATATGAAAGAATACCTATAGCTTAGGAAAATGTTTGCTCCGTTAAAAAACAGCTAAGTAGCGTACCGAAGTATTTAATATGACTGACAAATTCTTCAAAACGAAATTCACGACAATAATTGAACAATTCTTAAGCACGTCGTTACATAAAATACGGATAAAATACGAAGAGTAGTATTTACTCAAGAATGCTTCAACTAACAATACAGTGACACACCTAAAGCGTTCACTGTCAACAAACAACAGCTGAAAGAAGCTACTGGTGGAAACTTTGTCTTGAAGAAAACATTGTACTATCAGCTAGAGCCACACGATGTAGAACGCGTAAAATTTAATCAAACCTCCTATCGAATATCACTTGGTACATCCAATTCTAAACCTGAAGACCATTAGTTTTGGTAAATATCACATTTTTCATAATCATTATTGGCTGTGGGGTTAAATTGCGAAGATTTTTTCAATGGGACCGACTAGCGATCACTTTTGCTATGGGACAAACCAACTTGCTATTTTTTTCATAGTTCCTCAGAACAAAGTATTCAAAAATATTTGTTTTATCGAAAGTAGATATAAAAAGGAATTGATTCCATAAATAAACTCAAAATAGATAAAAATGCAATTGGGACAGACTTGCCATGAGCGGCAGTAAAGCTCAAACTAACTCTAACGTTTCAATATAGGTACTTTGAAAGAGATCCTATAGACAGCTATGACAACCTATCGTAAAGCTTTGTACGAAAAACGGTACAACTATATGTAAGTTTTTTGAAAAAAACAATGTCAGAGTTTTTGAAGAAAAAAAAATGTACTATTTTTATAAAATGTTTTTAATAAACTTGTAGATCCCCTTAGGAAGGCCAAGTTCAAAGGCCGAAACGTCGGACATAAAATCTAGTAGCGTTTTGATACACCCCTAAGACTGAAAAAGCCGTATTTCCCTTGAAATAAATTACAAAGTTTTTGAATGTCGAACAAAATATAAACATCTTTCTTTCTTCCTTCAGTTCACGAACATCCAGGTCTTTTATATTGTTTTTAAGACCAAAACGTTGATTTTTTACCGGTCGTTGAGTATTGAAATATACTTTCAGGAAAAATAACATAAATCCCGACGCATTGCAAAATAGAACTATTATTCTAAAGAAGTAAATGCCATATAAGGCAAAGCCTGTTTAAAACAAAAAAAAATTTTCTTCGTTCGGATAAATTTGAAATATGTTTCAAAAATTTGATTACAGTTGATTGCTGACAACTCTCAAACTTTCCGTGACACTTATTAATTAGTAGTGTCAAATAAATATATTAATTAAAAAATTGCGAAAGCTTCGACTTGACTTAGTGGCAATAATAAATTATAAGTCAGAAAAAAGACAACGTGGTCTATTCGTTAACCCGCACGCGGGGGGATTTTTCGTGGTCTTTTGATAAGCCACCCCCCGTCTCCCTATATATGACTACGTGTTTGGGAACGGCCCCTTTGAAACAAACCAAAAATTATTTTTCTTTCAACCAATCAACAGTTAGAATGGAATGTTGTAATGCAACAAACAAATAGTTTTCTCTTTACTCAATCAAGTTATTCGAAATCATCCTCGTTCTCTTATTTCTCGTTCTTTCTAACCTTTCTTTTCTTCTACCTTGTATATTCGTCAAGTGCAAAGTCAGAATCACTTCTATGCCATAATCTGAACTTGTTTTTGACATTGTAAAATTGTGTGTCCCCTAAACAAGAGTAACATTTCTCAATTATGTGTTCAACGATAGCGAACCATTTACTTTTTATTCATTCATTGATCAAGTATACTCTTTTGATAACACGTTTAAAATATTTTTGATAAGGTACCTGGCAATTTTGAAACTTATGCTGACTTTGAAGTCAGAGTGTTTTGAAACAATACTAAAAATTCAGGCAATTACAACTTTTTCTGCTTAACACATCGATCACTCTGTCTGCACACTATAAGGCATGATATCTGGTCAGCCTAGTGATAGCAATGAACTATCTGATAAAACACATTTAAATACACTACGGTGTGCGAAGAGGAGTCCTCTAACACAGAGAAATCCGAAAAAACGCTTGAAAATTTTTACAAGTCGAGTAGCATAGAACATTTGGCCTGTAAGATAGAGCTTCAGAGCTTTAGTTTTGACAGAAATTGCTATGCCCTCCTAAACGAAAGACAAAAAGTGACCTCTTTAACCTTGTGGGCTGCAAATATAACCACATTTGATGTACGTAAAAGATGCGTAAAATTTATTCCTACAAACAAATTACTAGATACCTTGTAGCGCATTTGGACGGCTTCATATTCCTCGAATTTGACTTCAGTGATGACATGAATTTTATGCTCTGCGTGAATAAAAAATACCTCCCGCATGATGTTACGGTTTTGTCTTTAAAAACAAAAATTACCGGCTGAGAGTTTATTCTTCTATAACTGACTTAGTATACCAGATATCTGTTGAGATATATTCAGTTTAATTTATAGTCGCAATGAGCACAAACCAAAATAATGTAATAATGTGCATCGGAAATTTGGTCCGAAATTTCGCGAAATTTCGTAATCGTCGAAATTGGAACTTCAATTTCGCGAAATTTTAGGCGGAATTTAGCGAAATTCAACGAAATTTTTCGGCAATTTCGCGAAACCGAAATTTCGCGAAATTTCGGGAAATTTCGAGTTTTGCGAAATTATACGAAATCATTCGAAATCTCGCACAGCCTTATAAGGAACTGTTTTGAAACAATTCGGAATTTGAACAATTAGCTTGAATAAATATGCGAAATCTTTTCCTCATCCATCACCAAGTCTGTGAAAAACACTGCTCTGCTGTCATAACTTCCGTCCAGCAAGCTAGTTGTTGTGTTGCTCTAGTGCATGTTCAAAAAAAACATCGACGTCCTCTAAACCTTTAGAATAAAATAAAATGCAAAAAAGATCAGGCTTTGAGCTCTTATATAGCAGTTGTTTCTTTAGACAAATTCAATGAGACAAAAAGATCTGAGTTGAAGAGTAAATAATTTTATATTATAAAAGGCAACTCAAGCTATTCTTAGTTTACTTCGAGAACTAGTTTATTCTTGTGTCGCAAGGCGACTTTTACCAACCACAGCACATACAATGCCTAAGATATTTATTATCAGCAGAGCAGCTCCAACAAAAATCCAACATAGATTGCAAACGTCACTTTCCGATTCACCGTGTACTGCGATTTGCGTCCGATAGCAACGGCCTACTTTTCGATTCAGTGCATTTGCCCGTGGACCAAAATTGCACAGCGACGATTCCAAACAAACACTGAGACTGGCTGTCCATCCACTCGCGTTGTGGCCCGCCGGAATGTTATAATCCAAATTCTTTTGGCTGTAGTCGCATTCCGTAAGATTAACGACCGTAGAGAACCACATTGTTGAACGGTCAATCTGACTGATGACGAATTTATTGGGTGAAAGCTGTCCTTTGTAGGAAACATGACAATGGCTGGTTGTTTCGCCATTACAACTATTAATTACTAAGACAGGTAATAGAAATTGAAGGAGTCACAATCGTAATGTGGATATTATATCTTATGTAACCAATATTTACAAGTTCTGACCCGATTTTGGATTTGATAGAGAATGACGCATAGAACTCTGGATTCTTGAAGCCTAATTACTGGTAATAAGTCTTGTGTTTTTTCCCACAGCCTACTATTTTATTGCGCATAACTCAATTAGGCAACAGCATTTCTACATTAATACATTAATAGCATGAAGCTTTAGATACAGTTCATACGAACTATTGAAGGACTTCAGGACAAATTTTTCTAATATTATTTAGAATAATCCGTTGCCCATAAGATAACAAACGGCGAAAAATTTGTTACAATTGTTGGATGATTGGTATTGTGATCCTAATGTTGTTGGTAACTATTTGTTTTATTTTCTTTAAAAACTTTTCAAAACAATCGTGTAAATGAACTAATAGTTGCCAGTCAGTAGATTGGTTTGACAAAATTCCAAACTATACCAATTAGTTAGAGTAATATATGTTTGATATATATCCCATTTCACTATTTATTGAAGAAACCCTTATTTGAAGAAATCACTTATACGTTGATTGAATGCTAGTTCGAATAAAGATATGAGCGATTCCCGTTTAGACTGCGCAACTATTTATATGAAGTTGAGATTTCGTTTGATTGAAACCCCATATTGATTAAAAAACTGCATTTGTATAATCAAATTGATGAACTCCTCGTTAACTGGGAATTATCGTTTTTTTGTGGATCTTTCATCTCGAACTCTTGAGTTTTTTCGTGGAATTATTAAATCTAACATATCATTGGACAGAGGAAGAACGGTAAACATCAAAGTTAGTGGTCACCATAATGAATGTTTTTCCTTGACAAGTCTATTAATTACCGTCGCAAAAATCAATTTTTGGAACCACTCTATTTTAAACAGTCTAGCCCCTTAATAAATAGTAGGAGAGTGGTACCCAAGGCACGATCGCATGACGTAGGACTACGGCATTTTTCCATATATCGATGCTTCGAAGAAATCGTCTTCCGCCGATCCTTCGCTCGCTTCTGGGAATTGCGTTTATACATCATATTCATATGACGAGACATTGCACATTTATTTACTAAACGAAACTGCTATCGCTGTAAAACTGTAGTACAAAAATCTGGCGTCCGTATGTCACGGGTACGGTCTAGAAATAAAAATGATGATAAAATTTTTGAATGGTACCTTTTCTATCAGTTCGTCTGTTACTTGGAAACTTGGAAAAAGGGCAGAGCGTAGCAGATTGGGAAATGACAAGGAAAGTAAAACATTTTTGAAAGCTGCACCAGCCGCGGTCGACAAATGAACACTAAGAAAAAGGTGAGAATTCGATTATAAGCTTATTTGAATGGCTTTTACCGCTATCAAAAAACTACCTACTATCTGCTTCAATTACATAATTTTGTGGCACCAGAAGGTGCCAGTTGCCGATTATTCTTTTTCTGGAGAGAACTTTCATATGTTACTCACATCAGTTTTATTAAATAGAGACTTATTTTTGTTAGGCGGAGAGTCAACAGGAGTACTGTAGAATCCAGATTGAATGAAGGATACGTGGTAGAGAGCCTGAGAATAAACCCATGCTAAAAGTCCTTTGACAACCAAATGGCCTGATTCTACTAAGATTGGAATCCACGACCATCCGCTTGCCAAAATGGTCTCTGTAACCTTGCGGATACGGAGTTCTCTTTTTCTCTGGTTATTTCGGGCAGAATTTTCAGCCATTCTGGGCATTTTTGCAGCTACCAAGTACTGCTTAACAGCCGCTAGAAATACGGGTGAAACCGAGTACGAGATAACCGGTGCTATTTTACCTTTTTTTTTCCTTTTCACGATCAGAAGTTAGCATCCTTATGATATCGTTACGGTTTTGGAATGAAAATGTTGGTAAAATGTTTGAATGGTACCTGTCATACATTTCGGATAAGCGTGGCGTGTGTACTAGAGCGAGAAAAACAACAGAAACAAAAACAAATCGCTCCAAAGTCAGAACGGTTGTATACTTTAATGTCGGCTGTGCTTGGGATGTAAGGTAGTGATTGGTTGCTCGGTGTGATTTAGACAATCCATGCTATTTACTACTTTTTTCAAAGGTGCCTCAATCAATTGGTTGTTTTTGTTACAACAACTTAACCGTAAAAAAACCTAAATTAATCCACCTAGCGGTGAGACTCAGCCTTTCTCATTCGAACTTATCATTTGTTAAAATAGATTTACACCAACACTTAAAAAATACACTTTGATAATTTCTGCTGGATTTATTATTCTCTTGTTGTTATTCTCATTAACACACAAATCATTTACACACATACACATGCAAATAACATTAAATCCTTTCCAATATATGATGCGATTTTGTTTTTGATCAAGGTATAATCGATTTGTACTCATATACAGCGTATAAATATTTAGATTGTTTTTGTCAATTTTAGTTAGTAGATTTCAAATAATTTATAATTAAATGTTGTTCCTTATACATTAATTTGAATTCTTTAACGCAGTTGATATTACTAATCGTTTCTGAGGGGCATCCAATGAATGTGCAAATACCAATCAATATGGGTTAGATTATACCCAGTGGTCAGAATCCGACCTCAAACCCCATTTTTAATCCAGATGATCAGTACGATTTGGGGTAGCGGTATGATACCCGGAGGCCAAAAATTCACTTTCAGACGCCATTTCAAATTACTAAACAGTAGCTTCCGGTTTCTGGAAACCAGTCTAAAAGGGACAAACATTACGCAGTGTGAGTTTTTTTTCAGTACCCGGGATGATGCGGCCAGGAATCAACTCCATACTTCATTTTGAAATCCTAATTTGCGACTTCCGGTTTCTGGAAAATATCCTTCAATTGCCAAATATAATCCAACAAAGCAGCGGTTCTCAATTTGGGGAACGCGTACCCCTAGAGGTACGTGAAAGCTTTCAGGGGTACGCGAAAGAAAAATCAGTAATGGCGGATAAAGCAATTTTTCTTATAATACTTCATTTGTTGTTCAAACTTGCTCTTGAAGCATGAGCATAGTAATCAAACAAACCATAATTCAATTTGAAACCTGAATTAGACTACCACAACATGATCTACCACTAGTCTACGCGAATAAAAAAAGGTTGAGAACCGCTGCGATAAAGGTATATCCACTCTTTGGATTTCAGAATATTGATGTTGTATTTGAAGGAATAATTGGAGCATAGTATTTGAAGTTTAACGTAATATTTGTACTAATTAAATAGTTTTTCTATCATATTATGTCCTAAATTCAAACTTTGATCAAAGCAGCTAGTTTTAAACAGCCTTTGGGTTTTGTTTCTTCGTAAGTTTGAGGAACAGGTTCGTTTGACACATGTTTTCTTTAAAAAAAAGTCGTGAAATCTTTGAGAGAATAGACTTTCAATATTTTAACAATTCAACACATAATGGTTGAAATAAAAGTCCAATTACACTGGTCAACACAAGTGTGGCCCCGAAGGTCAAACTAAAATAAATTAAAAATTATAGCTTTTCCCGTGAGTTTTTCTTTCTAGGGCAACTATTGTGAGCTTTAGAGCAGCATTTTTTTCGATTTTGTCAACCAGTATGATAATCAAATGTGATGGGTACCAAACCAGCAGCTGAACCCTTAATTGAAAACTAAGATTGTTGAAATCAATCATGCCATCTTTGCCAAAACGAGTGCATTTAAAAAAGTTTTCTGAACACGTTTCTCTTCATAACCTCCGAACTACATGATCACTCATCATAAAATTCGTTATTTAGGGGTTTTGAAAACAGTCCGTTCATTTGATACCTATTTTGTTCAAATCGGTTGTGTAGTTTCTGAGATTATGGAGTTTCATAACTTTTACATTTTGATACATAACAGACAAAGTTACAGTCCGATTATAATTAAATTCAATAGGTTCTTATCAGGCAACTAGACCTTTCTATTGCAACTTATTTAGAAAAATTGGTCCATCCATCTCTGAGAAAAGTGGGTGAGTTCAAACAGTCTTAGAAACATGTTTCTTGTCATAGCCTGATTTCACATTATTATACATAACGGACAAAGTTAAAGTCCAATAACAATAAAATTCAATACGGTCTCATGGGGCAATAAGACCTTCCATATGACACTAATTTTGTGAAAATCGGTCCTGTCATCTCTGAGAAAAGTGAGTGAGTTTAAACAGTCTTTGAAACACATTTTCTTACATAACTTTTGAACCACATGTCCGATCCTTATAAAATCATTTTACAAATGGTTCAAAAAAACCCGTTCTTTTGATACCAATTTTGTTCAAATCGGTTGTGTAGTTTTTGAGATAATAAAGTTTTGTGATTTTCACATTTTGATACATAACCTCGAAACTAAGAATCCGATTGCAATAAAATTCAATAGGGTCTTATGGGGCAATTAGACCTTTCATTTGCAATTAGTTTCATTAAAATCGGTCCAGAAAATTGAGATTGGGAGACCGTTACATACATACATACACACACACACACACACACACACACACACACACACACACACACACACACACACACACATACACACACATACACATACAGAAAATGCTCAGCTCGTCGAACTAAGTCGATTGATATACGAGATTCGTCTCTTTGGAGCACTTTTATACCTTTGGTTTTTTCAGTGATTGCTATACCTTTCTAAGAGAAAGGCAAAAATCTGATTAATTGATGCCAAAACCTCGATAATCTCATAAAAAAATATTGATATATAAGCGCTCAAACCATGATCACTTTTTCCATGGTTGATTATGATTATGGTTGATTATGTTCGATTATGGTACAAAAACAGCGCGTTGGATTGATATCATGCTTTTAGTGATAAATTTTGAACATTGTTATGTATAGCTAGAAAAAAACGTTAAAAAAAATTCTGAGTGATAATGTCAAAATACTCAAACGATTATAACTTTTTGGTTTTTCATTTTACGATCACCAAGTTTTGACAAATATTAGTACATATTGTTATCTTCAATGTGTGAAAAAATTAGATTGTAAAAAAGAGTTACTTTTTAAGATATTTAATATTTTGTAGCAATTTGGAAAATTGTAAATGAAAATTCGCAGTGTATATAGTTTTTAGAACCACAATTTTATTACCTACAACCTTGCTGAAGACATCTTTTCAATCAAACAAGCCGTTTTTCTGATATAGAAATTTTTATCTATCAGGCACTATTTTGGAAAGGCCCTTTTGAAGTAGCAGTCGCCAAAAAAAAAACATGTTTTTACCTATTTTCCATGGAATATCTCTATATAGATAAGCCAAATGAGCGAAGCCTTGGTACTACATTTCGTATCGGAATTCGACCTTCTGTTTTACTATACACAGACTTCGCAGCCGACTGTTAAGTGTACAGAACAATTGCGGGGCTAGCGCTACGATCCTACTGACACGGACAATCTCTCCCGAGCCGAGACTCAAACATACGACGACTGGCTTATTAAGCCAACTGGGAGAATAAGGATAGTAACCAAAATAGCACAAAAATGGCACTCAATGCCAATAATTATGAAAATGGCAAAAATGACATTACCGACAAAATATGACGACAATAACAAAACACATAAACGATTTAAAATAACTACAATATTTGCAAAGAAAAAATTATCCTAACAGCGAAATAAAAATGATTCAAAAAACTTGAAAATAGAAAAAAATAAAAAGTGACACAGAAATGGCAGTAAATGACACAAAAATGACGCAAAAGTGCAAAATTCATGCAAAAGTTTTGCATTGACACTGCTATAAAATAAGGCAACATTTCACAGTGATACAGAGAGGTAATTTAGGCAGACATGAGCTTTTAGCCATAGTTACTTCTAAAAAGTTGTTTCTTAAAGTTAGTCCTTTATTTAGGTGCAGATGAAAATAAGGGTGGTCCTAAAATCAGCGGAATAAAACAATTGACATTTTTATTTGCAGAAATTATTGTATACATTCTTCGGCGAAGTTGTAGATCAACTAATTTTATGTATCGAAGATTATGATTAAAAGTTTCAGTAATTAATCAAATAAAACTCTTTTTGTGCATAATTTTATCGAAAAATTAATGAAAAGTGAACAATTTCAAATGAACTTTATGGTGTTTCAAAAAATAGTATATCTCCAGTATTTTTTCACAGTAAAGTACAATATTTGTTTTTTCAAACGGTGCCAAACGATATTTTTTACGTTAGCCCCAAACGGAGATATAAATATCTAAAAAAGGCCTATTTTCAAAATAGAAATGTTAATAACTTTTCACCTGTTCAACATAACGACAATGTTTTTGTGTCAAAAGTTGCGTCTTTTTAAGCTTTTATAGTCATCCGTAGACAACTTTGTTATAAACTTTGAACCTTAAAAAAAAAATATAATAAAAAATAAAATAATAAAAAAATAAGCAAAAAAAATGTTTTTATGTTTTTATATTTAATACATTCTAGAAAAATACAGAAAAATGATATCCGGCATACAAAAGTAGATAATGACTTTGCGTCGTTGTTTTGAAAATTGTTACAGAACTACACAGAAACAAAACAAAAAAAACACACTCTATTGAATAAAAATGAATAGTGAAATAGAAATAGCTGCATTACTTGAGAGTTAACGAGTGACAAAATACGAAGTGCCCTGCCAATCGTTGCCAATCAGCGTGAGATAGGTCTCGTCGTCTATCTTCACCGCTACGTCGCGATTTGCCGGAAAACTCGACTTGAAACTGAAGAGCGTTGCACTGCAGTGACAGTAATTCACAGTGATTATGTGTTCAAACCTAAGTGAAGAAACTAATCCCAAAGTTAGCAAAAATATGCCACTGGAGAATCCACATTTGATTAGCAGCATTGCTGTTGTTGGGATGTAGCCTAGAATTATTTTAATTTCAAATTGGCTATATTGTAACGAAACTTGCGGACAATCTGTTCTTAAGCGTTTCAGTAGTCTGTATTGGGGCGTAACAGTATTTAACTGACTGAGAAAAGGAATTCAGTACAAAATGAAAATTTCAAGGATATACCCTGTTAACGTCAATATAGCTAGCAGCGCAAACCCAGTGAAAGTCACACGAAACGAGTCCGATGGGTCCAATGGGTCCGACTTGACATCCTAACGTCTTTACCTGTTGAATAGGGGCGTCTTAAAATGGCCAACGTCATAACTCAATGGGTCGTAAACTGTTAGTTTGGCTTCTATGACCACATCGTCGATCTCCACTACGCTAGCTTGGACGTATATAGTATACAACACGATACTGTCCCATAGTGCTTTGCCTACACCGTAATGCCTTACTTTTGGGCCGTAAGAACACAACGTAAGCACCAGGTGATCCCTTTGTGTAAAGCTTAATTCTTTTGGCTTGTTCTGCCAAGCTAAGTAAATTTCCCTGGATACTTTGTGGCGACCGGCCGCGAATAACGCGTGTAATGTTGTCTTCCAAGGCTGGAATTGTTGTTGGCTTATCCGCATAGACGAAAGACTTAACGTAGCCCCACGATAAATAATCTAGCGGTGTTAAATCGCATGATTTAGGCGACCAATTCACCGGTCCATTTCGTGAGATGAATTGCTCACCGAACTCATTCCGCAGTTCGCGCGATGTGTGGCATGTTGCTCCGTCTTGCTGAAACCACATGACAACAAGACTCAGCTCTTCCATTTTCGGCAAAAAAAAAAATCAGAAATCATCGCGTGATAGCGAGCGCCATTGACCGTAACGTTGCGATTTTGATCATCTTTGAAGAAGTACGGACCAATGATGCCTCCAGCGTGTAAACCGCACCAAACCGTGCATTTTTCTGGGTGCATTGGCGATTCTTGTATTGCCTCTGGTTGCTCTTTGATCCAAATGCGGTAATTTTGCTCATTAACATACCCATTTAACCAGAAATGAGCTTCGTCACTGAACATAATTTTTCGGTAAAAAAGTGGATTTTCGGCAAGTTGTTCTAAGGCCCAAAAATTCGATTATTTGTAAGCGTTGCTTAGGCGTAAGTCTGTTCATGGTAATGTGGCAAACCAAACTGAGTACATTAGACTTTGACAGCTGTTGGAATTCCCGCGTGAAATGTCAAATCTGAATACACGAAAAACCAAATAGCAGAAAAGTCTCCCTTTAAAAGTCGTTCAAGAACAGTTTCAAGATAAAAATTAAAATTCAAAAGTTAGAGCGCAAAATGTGTTTTTTTATATTGATCGAATGTTTTCAAAGATAGAGAAAAACTTTTTTCCAAAGAGTTACTCAAAATTAACGGAGCTATAACATTGTAGAACATTTTTTCTTCTATCTTCAAAGATCAAAAAGTTAAATACTTAACTTTATCGAAAGTTTTGGTCACCCTAATTTTCGATATTTTTTGTATAAGCACTTTATCATATGTAACAACTTTGTAGAAGAAAGTTTTTCTCTAAAATATTGCTATAGAGCTCTAGACCCAAATTTCCCCCTAAATTTGGTTTTTGGACCATTGTGCATTGACACCAAAATAAAATGGAGAACCCAAATATCAAAAAAGAGATGAAAACCGAATACTCAAAAATCCCCAGTTGAAGGACAGAGAGGTAAAAATGCTAAAAAGAATAAAGATTGAAAGATTGTCTTTGGAAGATGGAAGAGAAGTAAAAAGGGAAAAAGTTAAAAAAAATTAAATGTTGAAAAATTGAAAAATAAAGTAAAATTGAAGGTTGAAAAGTTAAGAAAATAAAAAAAATAAATAGTCGAAGACGTAAAAAGGTAAAAATTTTGAAACGGTCAATGTTCTGTTGGGAGAATAGTAAAAACATGGAAATGGAAGAGATAATAAATAAAAAAGGTAATGAAGATGAAATGTATAAAGGTAGAACGGTAAAGAAATAAAAAAATAGATTAAAAGGTAGAGGAATGAAAAGACAAAAAGTTAAACTGGCTAATAAACAAAATAGTAGAAAGGTATATATGTAAAAAGTAAATTGCTTGAAAAAGTGTCCTTATGCTCATCTGTACTGTAGCTTATGATAGGCATAGAACACTTATTTCGAAAGAGGTCCAACCTCAGTGGCGGTTTCGTAAATACTTAGGACTGGAACATAAGAAAAATAGTGAAGATAAACATCAAGCCAGTAGCGTGTGCTATAACAGTTTTTTGTTAGAAAAAAGATTGAAAACATATGATCTAAATTTAAATTAATAATAAAATATTATTTGATTCATTCAGTCAGAAACGATCTCAAGAAAACCAGCCCTCGTTATATTTTACTACTTTGTGACAAATTAAAAAATAATAACTATTTTCTCCCGCTTACCGTTAACAAAGTTTTATGGACCAAAGAATATTTAATAAAATAAAAAATAAGCGCTCTCACCATTGCCATCCGGGTCAGGAGCCAGCTGCCTGTATCGGAAGAAAAATCCGCAGAATTCTCTCCATAGTTTTATTCTTAAGCTCGATAAGTTGCTTCTGGAATTCTAGGATTAATACAAACTTTACTGAGCCGGTCACAAACACAAAACAAACTTTCACTAAAACAAAACACCATAGCACAACAATCTAAACACTATATAAACGAAATTTGCTATCACGTTGTTAAAGCACATGAACAATTTGTGACTTTTCGCGGTCGCGGCTTGCTCCGATCTGTTTGTCAAATTCTGAACTACCAGTTTATATTCGAACTTGGTAATTTCGTATAACACCTGTGATGATTTTGAAGTCCTGAGTAGCCTAGTTTTTAAGGTCTTGGATTCTGAAACTAGATTCGCATCAACAAGTAAACAGCCATGATGTTATGTCAAGCAACAAATTAACAATCAGTGATATTATCTACATAAAACATGCCTTAAAAAGCACCCGATCGAAGATAGGGTTGTTCAATAATTTCCTCATACGGCTTCACAAAGCACACCGCTTCGCTTTTCATAACATTACATACTTTTGTTTTATTTATTATTTTCATAATTGTTTGTGTTTATCCGCTATCATTTCTAGGTTGATTTGCTTGTCACATGTATTGATTTTATTGCATCGAAAGTTTGTTTTTTTTTTGCTTTGTTACTCTTACTTAACGAGGAGGATATGTATGTACAAGTATCTTGTAATAATTAGGTTTTTATCGGCCTTGCTTCTCGCCTCCCCCAGCAGATCTACGGGAATTGTGCCGGAGGGGAGACAGCAAAACCTTCTACAGTAAAGGAAAACCTACAACTTTTGCTTTGAAACAATGCGTGTGATTTCTTCTTGTGTTTGTGTGTGTATGTTTGTATTAGATAATTCTGTTTTTTTTTTGCTTTTGTCTCAGCACAAGTAGTAACTTTTTTTTTCATTAACTTATTTTATTTTTTGACAATAATTTACAAGGCACATGTAGAAATACGCTCATTCATTCATTCTTTTTTTTTTGCTGTTTACTTTTTTTTGTTTTTGTTCGAATTTCTACGGTCGATCGAACACTCGCACACATGCACAGACACGTTCATCAGCTACGTCGCTTGTCATTCGTAGGTTCTAATCTTGTTCTTTTTTCTCCCAGTGTTTTGTATAAATTTGCCTTTTTAGTCAAGAGTTCAGGAGAAGGGTTAACGGGGAACCTAAATCACATATCTAAGTAAGTGCTATCGTTTATTACAACAAAAAAAAAGTTTTTTGTTTCCCTTTTTTCTATGACTTATTTGATATGAAAATAAGTATATAAGGTAAACGTTTCAGTGTAGACTCTCTCGGAAAAGATTTGTTTGCATCATAATCGTGATGTTCGTTTTTTTTTATAATATATATGCATATTGCAAGAGTGGGAAGATTTTCATTTCTCAGATATGTAAAGTGGTAAGTTTTCTGGCTTGGGTTTCCATCAAAAACCAACACGAGGAGTCAGAAAAATCAGTATTCACTACAATAATGTATGGCAAACCTGTCTCTTTCTTTCTCGCGCTCTCTCTTTTTCTCTCGCTATTGATCTCTTCTCAGAACATCGTATCGTGATATGTTTCTCGGGAGCAGCCCTACTGTCTGCCATGTTTGTATACT
Source organism: Wyeomyia smithii (assembly GCF_029784165.1). Taxonomy (NCBI): domain Eukaryota; kingdom Metazoa; phylum Arthropoda; class Insecta; order Diptera; family Culicidae; genus Wyeomyia; species Wyeomyia smithii. The sequence continues at coordinate 269,210,061 of NC_073695.1, forward strand.
AATCAGTTATTTTATAAACTTTATACGCTAAGTGATGCTTATAGTGTAATTTTGGAATGTAGGACTAACAAGGAAGAGCAAGGCAGGGAGCTTGCAGTGGGCCCTCTACACTTTCGTTGAGCAATTCCGACGAAAAAAAAAACAGTGAATGGCAAAAAGCCGTGGTGGAAAACGAAAAACTCGGAAACTTGGAAAACTCATGGCTTGCTACGTGCCTATTTCACTGTGATCAGTAACTTTTTTTTTTGCTTGTTCGTTTTTCAGACGGGAAGAGATGCCAGATCTACAAAAGTCCGTACAGATTATACGGATTTTTAGTGAAATTTTCGATACAGAAATTCGTGGATTGAACCAATTTAACGGACGCAGTTGTTAAAAAGTTCGGCATCTCTGCACGCAAGATCGTTCAAGCGAAGTGGCAAGGGGCAGTCGTTACTGCCTCCAACCCAGCGCATGATTTGAAATCTTTCGGTTTCATCTGCTTTTCGGTACAGTGACAACAATATTACTACTAACGTTTGCCAGGGATAGTGCGGTTCGACTTCGGTAATGTTTATGGCAGTTGACGTTCTCATAGCTACATGATTTTTGTTGTTCTTGTTTTGTTTTGATAGGAAACAGAGAAAACAAACACGTTTTCTTCTCACTTTCTATGCGTACTTGTAAAGAGGGTTTCAATACTTAATACAGTTTGGATAGATCGCATGGGGAAGCTAACTCAATAATTAAATAGGTGTTTATCGTAAAAATCACATTAAAATCATTTTTTCTAACTACGACTATCGGTCTGTTTGTCTGTTTCTCTCGGGTATGATGGAAAACAAAGTTTGCGATACATTTCGATAAAAACTAATCCATGCTACCAGTCGTCAACTTGCGTCGACCGCCTCTTCACAGCTTGCTCGGATCGTAGTTCTGGAATACCCACTTCTGTGCGTCAACCAGCGGATCGCAGTCCGCCATGATCAGCTTCTGCTTGCTTTCGTTGATGGCCAGACACTTGTCGGAAGAGCCGTGCCGCAGCAGCCGCGAGCTTGGCGAATAGTTCCAGAACTGGTTGCCCTTGGAGCCGTGGCACGGGTACAGTATCACCTCCTGGCCGGCATAGTCGAGACACGCCTCATCCCGGCGAATTTCGCCCGTTTTGCTCAGCATCCAGTACTGTGAAAAGATTACTAGGTTAGTTCTTCTTGTCACGGCGATTTAAAAAGCTGAGCTCGATACTGGCAAACGAATCAAAAGTTCTCTATCATTTTTCATCACTAACTAATGATTTGCTTGCACTAACATCGAGCGAATCTATGAAAAAAGCAACAATGTCTACTTGGGTTCGTTAATTTTAACGACATAACCTAAACAGAGAGAACAACATATTTACAGGAATCTGTTACCAACATCCAATCATTACCAGCTTGGCCTGTTTTTGTTTTTTTTTTCTTCCAGTTGGTCTGCAAAATGGGGTAGTAAAAAGCGGCTGGCACTTTTAGTTATTTGCTACCGGTAAAAGCTCTAGTCTAAAAATCAATCCTCAGGTTTTCCTATTCCATTTTTTATTTCCTCAAACTACAGCGAGGACATGCATTTTCGGGAGCTAATTTGTTTAGCTTTAGGTTCGTTTTGGAAGGGGGTTTTGTTTTTATAAGATTTGTCAGTTTTAGTCATTACAATAAGGATGGAAAGCTTTAGTCAATAACCATTTCCGAGGATCATAGTGCTTACAGAATAATATTAAATTAATACCAACACCCATACGCTTATCTACAATATTCTTAGCTCGCTGCTTTAGGGATTATTTGTTTCTTTTCAGCCCATTGTTTGAAATATCGTCGTGTCGCGGTTGTAGAACATAGATCGCAGTAGTCACTGATGTTGCTCCAGTCAATGCGAAATGAAATGTGGTTGGTCCAGTTTTGTGGTTATATTTTCACCAGTAAATTTTTTTTTTCGACATGTGAAAACGAAATAGTGAAAGTAGTGATTTTTTTTTGCAAAATTGCAGTGTTTCCGAAACTAACTGTGCTCAACATCTATCATGAACTAACAATAAAGTTTGGCTTGTGCATGCGGTTTATCAATACCAGAGTTGATAAGGTGAGTGAAAATTATAACTCTAGAATGTGAACATTCATACAATAGATTATTGCACACGAAAAATAACCTCACTTTTCTGACACTTCCCACGGGTTTGTTTACAAGGTGTTAGATTTTTTTTCCATTCACTGTTGAGTGATAGAAGTGAAAATAAACGAAACGAGTACGAAAAAAATGGGAAAACTCTCCGCCGTTGCTGTAATCTTTTGGTTTATTCTTGGGAACGAATTTTTAACAAGATACTTCCGCATTTTTATTCGAGCCAAAAATTTTACTATGAAAGCAAACCCGCGACAACTGTCAAATCTCTTTTTTCTTGTTTTTTTTTATGTGACGTCATCGTGCAATGATCTATATAAAATTTCTATGTTGTTGCTTTTTGTAGGTGTAAGACTTCAATCGAATTACTATGAGACTTTGTTGAAGGGTAACATGCCATCGTAGCAAAATTAAATTTTTGCCATACGCATTTTACTTTTAACAAAACGAAAACTCTTGAGTGTAAGACTACTAAGGGCACTCCAAGAGAAATCAGTGAGGGCCGATCATTGCGTTAAGTTGAATTATGAAAAGCTGTTTAAAGAAGTAGTGAAAAATGTAGGCACGTAACAACGAATATGTTGAAAAAATGAAACAAAAAAGAATAGTTAGAAGAAAACATAAAACCTGAAAACTGAACCCAAAGTAAAGAAACACGACGAAACAGTAAATATAATACGAAACATAACAAGAAAGCCGAAGAGAATTAAAAACCAGAAATACAAAATTAATTTAAAAAATACATAGATGTTGCTAAATGGAAAAATAAAAATCAAATAAAACTTAGGAAAAAAGACCCTATTGAAACAAATAAATTAGGAATAGCTTCCCCATTGCATTGTTGCTTACGAAAGTTATCGCAAATGTTCGAAGTTCGAAGCAAACTTCGCGTGTAGAAATATGTTCATGTCAATAACTTTAATCCAACCCCAGCTCCAGTGCATTAATCCAATTAAGGAAATATCCGTAATTAGTATTTGGCCATTTTTAGCTGTTTTTCCGAAATTTCCAAAAACACCCGTATTACCTTGCCTTAGGTTCAGTTTGATCGAATTTTTGCGTTCAAAACAAGGCTGGACATTTTTCAGTAGCTTATTTTTCTAATCGTTTACTGCAAAAACGAAGGAAATCCGTTTGAAAATAGCCGAGTTATAAGAATTTGAAATTTCCAGACAACTTCCGTAACATTCTCGGTTTGTCAACACCCGCTCTCAAAAGCTTTCCAAAAAACGTGGCTTCACATTAAAAAGTGCACAATTAAAACGAGTATAAATAGTTTTTCATATTAAAACACGAAGACATAAGAAATTTAAATGCAACGTATAGTAAAAAAACTGATTTTTTTTTTTAAAGGGGGGATTTGTTAGTAGCTTAAGTATTTATGATAAATATTAGTAAATAATGAGTATGTGTGTCCAATCACAAATGGTGACTTCTCAACACTGTTAGAAATTTGTAATTTTAATTGTTAGGATTTGTTTGCTTTCGCAATTAGGACTTATCATTCGTAGGGATTTAAACCTACTTGTCAGAAAAGGGGAAGTAAACTTACAACTAACTTAATTGCTAACTTATTGGCTATAAAGAGAGCTTATCGTAGCAATTGAGGATTGCAACGATTTTTGTCGAAAATTGTTAATAATTTTATTTGACATAGCTTCTAATGGTTCAACACCAGTAAGTCTATGTAATTCGAGTGTACCAAACCAAGGAGGACGCTTCAAAATCATTTTCAGAATTTTATTCTGAATCCTTTGGAGCGTTTTCTTCCTTGTTGAACAGCAACTTGACCAGATCGGTACAGCATAAAGCATTGCTGGTCTAAAAATTTGTTTGTAAATCAAAAGTTTGTTCTTTAAACAAAGTTTAGAATTCCTGTTAATGAGAGGATATAAACATCTCGTATATTTGATGCACTTGGCTTGTATACTCTCAATGTGCTCTTTGAAAATAAGTTTTTTATCATAAATTAGTCCCAAGTACTTAACCTATCGGACCAACTTAAAATAACCCCATTCATCTTGACAACGTGATTATTGTTTGGCTTGAGGAAAGAAGCCCTAGGCTTATGCGGAAAAATTATCATTTGAGTTTTAGAAGCATTGGGAGAGATTTTCCACTTTTGCAAGTAGGAAGAAAAAATATCTAAACTTTTATGCAATCGACTGCATATGACACGAAGACTTTTTCCTTTTACGGAAATGCTTGTGTCATCGCAGAACAATGACTTTGTGCATCCTGGAGGCAAATCGGGAAGATCTGAAGTGAATATGTTGTACAGGACTGGACCCAAGACTGAACCTTGAGGTACACCTGCTCTGACAGGAAATCTATCAGATTTTGAATTCTGATAGACAACCTGCAGAGTTCGATCAGTAAGATAATTTTTTTTAAATTTTGATTAGGAAAATTGGAAAATTAAAAGTTTGCAATTTCGCAATCAAACCTTTATGCCAAACACTGTCGAATGCTTTTTCTATGTCTAAAAGAGCAGCTCCAGTGGAATAACCTTCAGATTTGTTAGCTCGTATCATATTAGTAACTCTGAGCAATTGATGAGTTGTGGAATGCCCATGGCGAAATCCAAACTGTTCATTTGCAAAAATTGAATTTTCGTTGATGTGTGACATCATTCTGTTAAGAATAATTCTCTCAAACAGTTTACTTATTGAAGAAAGCAAACTGATTGGTCGATAACTTGAAACTTCAGCTGGGTTCTTATCCGGTTTTAAAATGGGAGTAATTTTTGCATTTTTCCATAATTTGGGAAAATATGCAATTTTGAAGCAGCAATTGAAAATTTTTACTAAAAATTCCATTGTGCTCTCAGGGAGATGTTTGATTAGTATATTAAAGATTCCATCGTCACCAGGTGCTTTCATATTTTTGAAATTTTTAATAATTGATTTAATCTCATTCAAGTTAGTTTCAATTATTTCTGCAGGTAAAAAATTCTGGGAAGAAATTAAATCAAATTGACGTGTGACTTCATTTTCAATTGGACTCACAAAATTCAAATTTGAGTTATGAACACTCTCAAACTGCTGAGCAAGTCTTTGAGCCTTTTGTTCATTGGATACAAGAAAACGTTCACCATCTTTTAAAACAAGAAAACTGATTCATGTGATAAAGAAAAAGTTATTGGAAGATGATCAGAATCAAAGTCAGCATGTGTGATCAAATCACTACATACATGACTTTGATCTGTAAGCACCAAATCAATTGTTGAAGGGTTTCTTACAGAAGAAAAGCATGTAGGACTATTCGGAGACAAAATAGAATAGTATCCTGAAGAACAATCATTGAATAAAATTTTGCCATTGGAATTACTTTGAGAATTATTCCATGAACGATGTTTAGCGTTAAAATCGCCGATTATGAAAAATTTCGAACGATTTCTGGTGAGTTTTTGTAAATCACCTTTAAAATAATTTTTGAGCTCGCGTGTGCATTGAAATGGTAAATATGCTGCGGCAATAAATAAAATCCCAAGTTCAGTTTGAACTTCAATTCCCAAAGTTTCAATAACTTTCGTCTCAAGATGGGGAAGAGCACGATGTTTGATTCGGCGATGAATAACAATTGCAACTCCACCGCCGGAACCCTGAATCCTATCATATCTATGAACCACGTAATTGGGATCATATTTTAATTTTATGTTAGGTTTCAAAAATGTTTCAGTAATAATTGCAATATGCACATTATTTACTGTTAAAAAGTTAAAAAGCTCATTCTCATTGGCCTTCAATGAGCGAGCATTCCAATTTAATATTTTAATTGTTTTATTTAAAATCATTGCTAAATTTTAAATTAGAAACAATTTTAATAGTAAAATTTGTGCCTATTTGAATGGCTTCAAACATTGATTTTGCCTGCAACATGGCGTTCATAAGATCGAACATTGCCTGTTGCAAAAAAGAAAGTTTACCTGCCGTAATAGGCCACAGGCAGTTGACATTAGAAAAAATATTTTCGGCAGCAATATTAGCTGGGGTAATGGGTGTACAATTATTTTCTAGCGTGTTTTGCTTACCCATATTAACGGTCATTTTCGAACTACCAACACTAGGCGGTATAATGTTCGAACTACCTGTAACCTGTGCATAAGTTAAACGGGTATGCAAAGGAGTAGGTAAACTATGCGTCACTGGTACGCTTGGAGAATTTTGTTTTGAAGTTGGTTTTAATTGAGAAATTGAATTTTGTTTACCTTGCCTTGCCTTAACAATTGCTAAACGGACTGGGCATTGATAAAAATTTGACATATGGTTGCCGTTACAATTCGCACAGCGAAAATTTTTACTCTCTTTCACAGGACATGTATCCTTTTTGTGAGAAGAATCTCCACAATTAAGACATTTTTGGTCCATGTTACAGAATTTGGAACCATGGCCATAACGTTGGCAAGTACGGCATTGGGTGATATGCTTTTCACCTCCGCCATACTTCCTATAAATTTCCCACTTTATACGCACATTATACAAAGCATGTGCTGTTTCAAAAAATTTTAAGTTGTTAACCTCATTGCGATTAAAATGAATTAAATAATTAACAAGGGAAATTCCAGCTCTCTGACTGTTTTCGCCTCGTGATTTTTGTTTCATTAGAATTACTTGGGTAGGGGCTATGCCAAGTAATTCTGTTAAAGTAAGTTTGATCTCATCAACGGTTTGATCGTTGGTGAGACCTTTCAAGACAACCTTGAACGGCTTGGTGTTCTTGGTGTCATATGTAAAAAATTTGTACATCTTGTCAGTTAAATACTGAACAAGACGATCACGACCCTTTACTGAGTCGGCTATTAAGCGGCATTCACCTCTACGGCCAATTGATAGGTAACTTTAACGTCAGAAACAAACGTTGAAAGTTCCTTTTTGAATATATTAAATTCAGAAGAAATAGTTACCACAATAGGTGGAACTTTCTCCTTTTTAAAAGATTTTATATTTTGTATAGTTTCATTATTAATAACTTCCATTTCACCAGCTTCTTGCTCAGGCAAAATATCAAAAGGATTGTCACTACAGACACTCGATGTGTCAGAAAGAGATGCCTCTCTTTTCCTCCCCGCAGCGATGCGAGGTTTCTTTTTCCGTCCAGCCATTTCAGGTGATACGAAAAAAGTTAAAACAAATGTTAAATTCAAAAGTAGGTAGTCTTGAGAAAGACTGATGGGAAATAACTTTCAGGTAATCTTTAAAAGACACACTGACAAAACACAAACTTTGAAGCTATAGGCAGTCAAAGACCAGTCCACAAGCAACCGAAAAAACGTCTGATCTGTAGGACAGTTCAAGACGCACTCAAAAAAAAAAAAAAAAAAAAAACTGATAAGAATACGAACGAAATCATGAGAAGGCAAATCAAGCCATGAATAACTAACACAATAAAATCCAACCATGAGTTGAATAAGAATGTGAAAACAAATTAAAACACAAATAAACATGAGAAGGGAAAATAAAAAAACACATAGCTAGCAAAAAATTAGGAGATGGTATAAATTCAACATAGTAAAAAAAATCAGGAAAATCATGAAGAAAAAAAAAACATGAGGAAAAGAGTACAGGATTCGCAAAGCAGAATTTTTGAAAGCTGAGTCTTAAAGACATACAGAGTGAAATCACGAATGGCCCAACAGCATCAGCAACCAATTCAACAAAGAAAAAGGAAGTAACATAAAAAGCCAAACAGTATCGAACAAAAAAACAAACAAATCATTGAATAACTGAAGAACCGAAATTGAAAAACTAGCAAAATCAACGGACAACAGCAAAACGATAAAGTGGAAAACTGCCGCGAAAAATAGTGAGCAAGGAAAAAAATATAATAGTTTAACAGCAATAGAGTAATTCCTGTGCTGCTTCTTATTTCGATGATTTTTGCCAAATAATGAAAAAACATCTCAAAATGAGGCGCTAAATAATTAAAAAACAGCTCAATATTCAAACCAACAAGAGAAAAAAAAGGGTTAACGAGAAGTTAAACATAACAATAAATAGAGAAATACGTGCAACAAAAACTATAATCCGAAAAAAGGAAATAAAACGAATAACACTGGTCGACAAAAGGGAAAAAACGTACTGCCCAAAAGCTCGAAATAGCTGCCTTAGAAAGATTATAGCTTTTCAACAAATCCTGTGAATGTTGGTACCTCTAGCCATTACCAAAACGCGTCAACTTACGTTCGTCGCTCAACGTTTTGTTTACGAAAAAACTGATTTAAGTCTATGAAAAAATGTTAGTGGATGGAGGCACCAAAATTCATAGTAATAGGTAAAAACCAAAAAAACAGTGCAACATTTTTTTTGCCTTAGCTTCTTTGCATGATTTTTTATGTATAATGATGTAAAAACAAATTTTCCCGAGTTTGGACGAATTTCACCTTAAAGGGATTGACGAACCAGTCCGAAGACTGAAAGTCTCTATGATAAAGAAAAAAAAAACCTTAAAGGGCAACAATGGCGCCATTTTGAATTTTCGAGGAGTCTAAAAATTTCAATGTTTTTTCGACGCCATTTTGTTTTAAGGCAAAGTATCAGAATTCGAAGAATTTGTTCACATAACAGCTTTTCCAATACATCTTTGAAAAAAAAAACAGATCCTAAATCGGACAGAAACAACTTTAAAACGGTATGGCTTTAATATATTTTACCAAGCAAAATAATATCAAATATGTAAAGCTGTAATGGATATTATGTTCTATATTGAGGAAAACAGTCTCAGAAATTATTTGGTATGTATCTAATTGACGTAAAATGTCAGCAACATGTCGATTTTGCCCCAGTTCCCTACAATACTGAAATAGGCTTATCTCGACGTAGGATTGACCTATTACATCAATAACAAGAACGTAGGTGATGCTCAAAGATACAATAACAACAAATCAGCATTATCCTCCCGAGATTCCTTTGCGGGAAGAGGGCCACATTTTTGGCCAGGGCCAATTTGGTCTTAGCATTTTGATATCTGGCGTGAAAAAATGGCAAACATTGAAAATTTTCGATTTTTCAAATGTCCTGAGACTGCTGAAAACTTCATCGGTCCGGGTCCATTGGTTGCCAACACGAAATGAGATTCATGTCTCGTGCATTCTCATTATGTACGGAATAAAACGTCTAAGCGCTCGTGAAACTGGGAGAATGATATAACTTGAAAAAAAAGGCGGGACACATGGGTATGAAATAACCATCGCAAAGCGAGGTGGTTATTTATATCAAATGAACTGTGATAAAAATCCGTTCCAGATGCGCTGTAATGTGATGTTTATCACAACCCGATAATACTGTGCATATTACTTAACCTGTCGTTTAAGACGTCGGTGTTCAGAATCCGCTCAGTAATAACATGATTTTTAGCATATTGAATAGAAAATAACACAATTGAACCAAACACACAAATAAACATGACTAGCCAGAACGTAAAACAACTAGAGACACGAGTAGACAAGTTAAAGAGTTGTCGGTAGGGTTGTTGGATGTTGAAAAGCAAATTACAGTAATTTAAAAAAAAGCAAAAAACAGGGACAACAAACTTTGAGAATAATCAAACATGATATTTTCAAATCAAACGCCTACACGGAAACTGTAGGATTAATCAATATAGAACTAAAATTAAACGAATGAATATCACGCGCATCGTGTGAAATACAAAAGCAGTAGAAAACGAAATGAAAAAAGCATAACGATAACCTTAAACTGTAAATTGACTATTCGAAATTTAAATTGTCAAGCCTTTTTAACAAGCCGTTTTCGATTGATGCTTTTCCTAACACGGTCGACCCATATTTAACCTAGTTAACCGCGGTAATGGACTCTTGGGTTATATAACAGCTCTCTTCTGCTCAAACCAGTCATTTTTCTAATGGATGGCGTGAAGAACGGTCTTAACTTAGCAGCTACTGATAGCAGCAGCGGGAAGTACGATCCGTAATAGCAGTGCACAGTGGTCCAATTAGGCAAAAAGTGGAACTTTATTCCATAGCGCCTTTCACCTTCATCCTAGCTTAAAGGTGTCTTCGGAACAATTGTTTGTATGAATGACCCGCATAATCACAAATTGTCAAAAAGTATGAGAGGTTTACTATACTAATAATAAAAAAATTACTTTTTTGTGTTAAGAGATAGAAGAATAGTTTATTCAGCAAAGTTGTAGAAGATTCAAAAATATGAAACTTTGTTGAACAAATAAAACCCTATCTTTTTTTGGTACAAAGTTATAAAGTGTATAACATGGAACTTACTTAAAAGTTAGTTTTTTGTACTTAACTTTCGTTAGTTGCATTTTACTCTAAAGTATTGTTCAGAGGAATTGTTAGGGCACACAAAACACACATTTTTGTCAAAAAGGTCATATATTTCCAGGACTTTTCCTTACAAATTTATATCATATTTTAGCTTATTTTTTCGATAATTTCAAAAACGTATAGGTTAAAAAGGGGCAAGTGGAATCATGATGTCAATACTTTTCCTTGAAGTTAAGCTGAAGTACTATAAATTCTTTTAGGTTCCATTTGTCCCAATCCACCCATATTAGAGTACGGCGAGCATATGTTATAGTTGGTTTTCATATATCAAAAATACTAACTTTTTTGTGTTTAGAGATAGAGGAATGGTTAATTCGGCAATGTTTTAGAACGTGCAAAAATATGAATCTTTGCCGAACAAACGAAATTCGTATCTTCATTGGGTACAGAGTTACAGAGTATTTTCTTAAAAGTTACTTAAAAGTTAATTTTTTGCACTTAACTTTTGTTAGCTACATTTTACAAGAAAACGTTGTTCTAAAAAAGCATTTGGGCATCCAAAACACACGTTTTTGATGCAGACCACACATCTTCAGGACTTTTCCTTACAAAGTTATAGCATGTTTTAGCTTATTTTTTCGAACACTTTAACGACGTATAAAGTAACAAGGGGCAAGTAGAATCAGGATGTTAATACTTTTTCTCGAAGTTTAACTCGAGTGCTCAGAACTGTCATAAGTTCCATCTGTCACAATCCACCTAATCTTTATTCTATATGTTGTTGAAGTTATCGAAAAAATATGCTGAAATGTGCTATAACTTTGTAAGGAAATGTTCTGAAGATGTGTGGTCTTCAACAAAAACGTGTGTTTTGGATGCCAAAATGCTTCTTCAGAACAACTTTTTCTTGTAAAATGTAGCTAACAAAAGTTAAGTGCAAAAAAATATTTTTAAAGTAACTTTTACAGAAAATACTCTGTAACTCTGTACCCAAAGAAGATACGAGTTTTGTTTGTTCAGCAAAGTTTCATATTTTTGTATGTTCTAAAACTTTGCCGAATTAATCATTCCTCTATCTCTTAACACAAAAAAGTTAGTATTTTGATATATGAAAACCAACTGTAACATATGCTCGCCGTACTCTCATATGGGTGAATTGGGACAAATGGAACCTAAAGGAGTTTATATTACTTCAGCTTAACTTCAAGGAAAAGTATTGACATCATGATTCCACTTGCCCATTTTTAACTTATACGTTCTTGAAGTTATAAAAAAAATAAGCTAAAATATGATATAACTTTGTAAGAAAAAGTTCTGGAGATATATGACCTTTGGCAAAAATATGTGTTTTGTATGCCTCAACAGTTTCTCCGAACAATACTTCCGAGTAAAATGCAACTAACGAAAGTTAAGTACAAAAAACTAACTTTTAAGTAAATTCCATGTTATATACTTTATAACTTTGTACCGAAAGAAGATGGGATTTTTATTTTTTCAACAAAGTTTCATATTTTTGAATCTTCTACAACTTTGCTGAATTAACTATTCTTCTATCTCTTAACACAAAAAAGTATTTTTTTTATTTTTAGTATAGTAAACTTTTCATAATTCTGACAATTTGTGATTATGCGGGTCATTCATATAAACAATTGTTTTGAAGACACTTTTAAGCTAGGATGAAGGTGAAAGGCGCTATGGAATTAAGTTTCACTTTTTGCCTTATTGGACCACTGTGCAGTGGTATATTCGATCACCGTTGCAAGAGAATGATTTTTTAAGAACTGGATCGACCTGCAGCGATATCAAATATCTCGCTACCTTCCATAGCGGACGGTAAGCTTGTCATTTCTCCTCAGAGAATCGCCATTGTGTAGGAGAATATATTTCACTGCGAAAACAGCTGCTCTGACACTGGTGGACAAAGCGCCGCCTTCGCTTGAAGAGAGCAGCGAATCTGTTCGAATGCTATCGAATTTATCTTAGCAGTGCGTACCTTTCTAGAGTGATTCACCAATCTTGTTTTTCTGGTTTTTCTGGCTCTGGTGTAAGCAGGAAGTGTATTAGTTCTTCTGCTAGCGGCAGAAACACAAGACGATGCAAAATGAAGAAGTTTGGTGGAAAAAAATTATTGCTACACTCAGCGCTCATGCTGGGCACAAAGTGAGCGGTGAATATTCGCTCGCTTTCCAAAAAAAACATATCGAGGAGAATAACAACCGTATGGGAAACAGCAGAACGATATACTTTTCGAACATATACAGGTCGTACTCGATTATCCGGAACTTTGGAGTCGATTAGCCGGAATATTTTTTTTGCTTCTCAAGACTTCACCTCTTCATCTAATGGAAATAATTTCTGGCTATACAAGTAAAATAACAAAGAAAAACAATTGTTTTTAGTTTCGTTGATTGCGAATTGGAATACTCGATTATAAGGAGTGAGAATTCTTCCGATACTCCGGATAATCGAGTCCAATCTGCAGTAGAATCACCACTAGCAGAGACAGTACCAAGAGACAAACTAATGAACAGAAGTCTAAAGGTCATAGAATAGTAATTTTGAACAAATGGTTGAAAAGCAACATGGTCAACAACATGGCAGTGTAGCAAGACTGATGTTATGTAGAGCTGTTTAAAAAGATTAATAAAGATTTCCGTTGTACGTTTAAACTTCAAAAATATTAGACGTGTTTTTAATTTCTCTCCAGCTTGCATTACTTTTCAACACAACCCTTTCTTTCCGTCGCTTTCCGTCGCAGTCGTGGAGATGCAAAGGTTAACTCGGTCTGCAACAACGGTCATAGTTGGCTTGCTTACCCTAACGACCATATGGACAAGCCGGCACCGTTATCAATCTTTACAAAGCGGAAGCTACTAGATTGTAGCACATTGAAGATAGTAATCTAATCCCTAGTAACCATGTTTTCCTGTGTTGACTTATCACTGCAACCAGATACATTTTATTAATTGTGATATTGCCCAGGTGTTTTCTGTACTCCCCACTTCCTATTATTGGCAGTATCACTTTTAAAATAAGTGATACGCTAATCAGCCAGATTTCAGCTTGAAGCAAGGATATGTGGTGGGGAACCTGAGACTAAACCCATGTTAAAAGTCATTAGACAACCAAATGGCCTGATTCTAGCTAGATTCGAATCCATGACCATCTGCTTGTCAAAGCGTACTCTGTAACCTTGCGGCTACAAAGCTCCCCGTAAAAAAATTTTTGAAATAAGGAAGATTCCCAGCTCAAAAATTTCGAAGTCCCAAAAAGTCGAGTTCGAAAATGAGGACGGGGATCCGAAACTTCTAAGCACTACTTCTAAGTGAAATTCAAAAAATCGGTTTTCCATTGCCACACTAACATGCATCCGCCGTACAAAACCACTACAGAACACAAACCATTTTTCGGAAGAGACAATCAAGAAGCGAAGTTGCCTAGTTTTTTCGTTCAGGCTTTAAAAATGGTTTGCCAAGATAAGCAGAAACATCAGGCATAGATAGACGCAACGTCCCACCTCACAAACGATAGCAAATCTTTCATAAGCCGTGATATCCGATTCGTAAAGCTAGATGATGAAATCATTTCTTATGTGAAAAAGGTTCAGCCAGAAGAAAAAGACGAACACTAAAACACTAGATGATTCTGTGCAGTTCTTCGAGGCTGAAGATGGTGATGATTGTAGACAACCAAACCCAGAAGAAGATTTTTCTAATCCAGTGTGACGTTTAACTCGTTCGAATGTTGGTGTTCCTTTCGGAATGGTGGTTGGTCACAAATTATTAATTGAATGTTACTCTTCTTGTACAAGCCGCAGTGGTCTTGTGATTGTTTGCTGTCATGGTCTTAAAATTAAAACTAAAAGTTCATTCCGATCTGCTTCTGATGGAGCATCGGTTTTTTTCTCGCAACTCCGTCACCAGGAGTTTTTCAGCAAGTCGAACCTCTGTGTGACCGTGCAAACCCAAAATTTTGATCCCGTGTGAGTTCTGCCAATTCTACCCGTTAAAGTGTGTGAGTCAACTATTCGACGTCGGACGGTGGTGGTTATCAGTTCCTGGCTTCCCATAAAAAAAAATAGTAAACAATTTTACGAAGCGAATTTTGCCCATTTACCAAGGTGATACTAGAACCTTCTACGTTGTGAAAAAAACTAGGGATTTCTTTTAGTGTACATGGTTGAAGCTTTGGTTTTTTTTTATCCCCCGTGTGTTTTGATTTGTACTGCTTAGGTTAAATACCTGATTACCACCCGCCTGGTGGCAAGGCCACACACCGAGTGGCGTATGCATGTCCTCGGGCTTGGCGGCTGAATCAATACACAAACCTGACCACCGGTTCGCGACCTGAACGAGCGACAGTTTTTTGTTTCATTTTGTTTCCCCCGGCGAACACGAGAAAGTAATCGGAAAGAAAGAAAAGAAAACGCGTAGAAGAGAAAGAAAAAAAACAGAATTGAAATGAAATTTGCTAGCAAAACAAGATGGCATGCGTTTAGCATTACATAGGGCGCTACTGGAAAATAAAAACAAAATGGAAACAGAACGATAAGGCTTGGTGCTGGCGGCTGACGAACAGATTCCTGCAAACTCTGCTCTGCTCTGTTGAGAAACCTAAACAGACACTGGGAGTAGAAGTAAGAGTATTTACTTGATTTCCGCCTTGATTGTGGCAAGGATAAAGCCCTGCCGGTTTGCGCAGGTTCTTTTTGCCTCCAGGAGCATCCAAACACGTACGGTTTCCGTATCC
Source organism: Wyeomyia smithii (assembly GCF_029784165.1). Taxonomy (NCBI): domain Eukaryota; kingdom Metazoa; phylum Arthropoda; class Insecta; order Diptera; family Culicidae; genus Wyeomyia; species Wyeomyia smithii. The sequence continues at coordinate 269,225,182 of NC_073695.1, forward strand.
CATGTTTCTTACCTTGATTGGTTACATTAAACATTCGACTTAGAGAAAAAACGGGCGAAAGAAAGAAAAAAATATGAACAATAAAGTTTACCTCTCCCGAAGCTACAGCTTCGCCAGGGATGAACAGCTCCGGGAAGATGTTATCCAGATACCACCGGAATGATTTACAGCCCAGATCCTCCCGGAGCTGTTTACGCGAGGACACATCTCCGTAGTCGCCCTTATCGTTGCCGATCCGCTGATAGTAGTACTTGGCATACTCATCGAGCCAAACTTCCGCCAACCGAACCGAGTTCCGCTTGATCACGTTGACACCCGTTCGCCACTTTGAAAAAAAAAAACAACAATTCATTCTAAATCTTTCAAACAAGAAAGCTTCTACGCAAAAAATACCTTATATGGTGAACGTTTCCGGAAAATGTGACCGACGTGGGAACAGGGCACGATTTCCAGCGTTCCACCGCACATCCACGTTTTGAAGGACAGCTCCAGATTCTCTCCGCCCCAGATGTCGAACCCGGAATCGTAGGTGCCAAGCCGTTCGAAAAATTCCTTATCGATCGCAAACAGACCGCCGGCCATCGTGGGCGACCAAACAGGTTCGGCGGTGCTCTGAAAGAAGATAAGGATTCGTCGTGTCCATTATTGGATGGGTGTTTTTTGGATAATTTTTGGCCTGTCATCGTCATGATGGGCTAGTACCATTAGCAAACGAATGAGTTTGCTAATTTGATTGTTCCGGTTTTGAAAACCGTTAGTTTCCTATTCAATTTTATTTCCATATTATTTTATTTTTATTTTTCGTCGTTGTTGGTTTATCAAATCCACTCAACTTTTATCGTTTTATTTAAGTGATTTTCTTATTATCTTCATCCATGTTTTTGCTGATCTCATATTTTTTCACTGGTTCGTGCATTTTCATTTTTGCTCAGTTTCGTTTCCATGCATTTGCCTCAATTGTTTGCTGGTTTTTCCACTTCACTTTCATTTTACTTTGGAATGTACACTAAGGTCGCTTTTTACGGTTTTTTCAAATGGGTTTTTTGTTATTTGTTATTTATTGTTAAATCATCTGACACATTGGTGGTCTTAATGATAATATATATTACTATCTAAATGCTAATTAATATTTACAAACGATAAGAAACACTTTAAAAACAATTGAAACACGCTTCAAAAACAATTAAACCTGTCGTCTACGAAGAATTTGTTTGAATGTTGTTACTGAGATGTTAAAATCGAATGAATCTGCTACGACGTTGAAGCTAGCTGACATGAAACGAACGGGGTCGTGTTGCCCATATGATGCAGTGCGATTCGGTAGCGATAGAAAGTTTCTCCGCCTTAAAGACCTTTCCGGAGCATACAAATTTAACTGCTGCAGAATTTTGCAAAAGCTGGCAGCGATCCGAGTACGCCGGTAGCTGCTGCGGGTGTCGCCACGGAAGAAAACGTAAAGCGTACCGTACAAATTTCCTTTGCACGGATTCAATTCTTGCAATCCAGTTTGCGTTGAATGGACACCACACTACGGAGTTTGTTTCAAGGACAGATCGCACCAGAGAGTAGAATAATGATCGGAGGCACAGTGGATCATGAAAATCCGAGGCTACCTTGAAAATAAAACCGAGTTGTCGGTTCGCCTTTGCTATGATCTCATTATAGTGTGGCCTGAAGGACAGGGCTGAATCCAACGTAACACCCAAATCTCGGACCAGGTTAACCCTTGTCAGAGTTTGACCAAGCATAGTATAGCTGAACATTTCCGGAACATTTTTCCTATGGAACGAAATCACACAGCATTTCAGGATACTAACTGTCAACAGGTTAATGGAGCACCACTTTAAAAAAACGTCGACTAGTCGCTGAAGTTCGAGACAGTCTGAAGTATTTCTTATTGTCTTGAACAACTTTACATCGTCTGCAAAAAACATTCGGCAATTTTCTGGCAACACTAACGATACATCATTTATGTACAAGGCAAAGAACAGTGGTCCTAAATTACTGCCCTGCGGAACGCCTGATACATTTGAAAAATGAGCAGAATGTTGCGATTCATGCGGATTCCGGAATTTAAGCGTTTTTTTACGCGGATTCCGGAGTTTACGCAGTTTTTTTACGCGGATTCCGGAATTTACGCGGTTTTTTTACGCGAATTCCGAAACTTACGCGGTTTTTTTTTACGCGGCACGTATCCCTCGCGTAAAAAGCGAATATATTTCACTGTAAAATTTTTAGTTACGTTTCTTTACCTTGTTTGTTGCTGTTTTTCTTTTTCTAAAGGTAAAGAAGCAATTAATTGTTATTAATTGTTAATTTACAATTTAATTTTTGAATTTTAATTTTGTGTCATTGTTCCAGAGTTTTTGCTGCTTGTTGTTTTTATTAAATTGTTTTCACGTTTGATCATTTTTATTTTTTTTCACTTTTTTCCCTAACGCCTGATTATTTTTCCAATTTATCCATACTTTGTTATTTTGTTTGTTATCATTTTCCTGATTTTTTGCCTTTCTCCTAGAAAGGTACAGCAATCATTTGCAAAACCGAAGATATAAAAGTGCTCCAAAGGGCCGAATGGCATATATCACTCGACTCAGCTCGACGAGCTGAGCATTTTCTGTATGTGTGTGTGTGTATGTGCAGATTTTTATTCTCACTCACTTTTCTCAGAGATGGCTGGACCGATTTTCATGAAATTAATTGCAAATGAAAAGTCTTGTTGTCCCATAGACCCTATTAAATTTTATTGTAATCGGATTTTTAGTTTAGAGGTCATGTATCAAAATGTAAAAATCATGAAACATCATTATTTTTAAAACCACACAACCGATTTGATTAAAATTGGTTTCAAATGAACGGGCTACCTTGAAAACCCCTAACTTTTGAATTTTATAAAGATTGAACTTGTGGTTCAATAGTTACGAAAAGAAACGTGTTTTGAAGACAGTTTAATCTCACTCATGTTTCTCAGAGATGGCTGGACCGATTTTCATAAAATCAAAGTCAAACGGAAGGTCTTGTTGCCCCATAAGACCCCATTGATTTGTTTTGCAATCGGACTATTACTTTGCCTGTTATGTTTAAAAATGTGAAATCCAGCTATGAAAAGGAATATATTCCGACGACTATTTGAACTCACTCACTTTTCTCAGAGATGGCTGAACCGATTTCCACAAAATTAGTGTCAATAGATAAGTTTAGCTGCCTTATAACACCCTATTGAATGTTACTGTAATCGAACTGTAACTTCGTCTGTAATGTACCGAAATGTGAAAATCACGAAACTTCATTACCTCAGAAACTACACAACCGAATTGATCAACATTATTATCAGACGAGCGGACTAGTTAAGCGTTAACTGATGAATTATGATTGAACACGTGGTTTCAAAGTTTGGCTGCCCAATACGTTCCCATTTCATTTGATTATAATTGAACTTAAGTAATCGTTATTAAATTGTTAATAAAACAACGAAAGTCTATTATCTCAAAGATTACATGACTTTTTTGAACATAACTAGTGTCATACGAACGAGTCATCTCTCAAACTTACAAATAACAAATTTCATAACAATTTGATATGTGGCTCAAAAGTTATGGAAAGTAAAGAAATTCAAAGTCTATTTAAAAAGATACCTGCTTTTTTCGATATTTGTGACCTCAATATAATTTAAATGTGGTATTGTACTGTTTGAACGTTCCAAATTCGTTGATTCCTTGCGATGTGTTTAAAGGCTGCAAAAGCACGGAGAATCGGCCATAGGATATGATCGAAGTTTTTCACAAACCGGAAGTCGCCGTCTTGGATTTCCAATGGTAGGGTAGAAGCACCGGTTTTGGCCATGATAGAATAAAATTGATAATTTGGAAGAAGTATCTTGAATTACTTCTATTTCGAAGTCTCCTTTTGAAACTGCTGATGTTATTCGACAAATACATTACTTACTGTAGCAATCAAATATGCGTATTTTACTTTTAATAAAGGAACTAATTATACTCTCCCAGGTTTACTTACAGTCTAACGTTTAGGTAATTTGCAAGCTATTTTTGATAGAGCATAATCTTGTTTAAGTTTGTACATTTCTATAGCAAATTTTGTTACCAGCATCAGGCACAACTTATTACAGCACATGGATAAAAAAATAGGCATTATGGTAACAATTTTTTCTGCAATATCAAAAATAACAGAAGCTTCTAAAAACGATCAATGATCAATTCTTGGCCACATGTCAAAGCAATTCCATAATTCATAATCCTGATAATGGCCATATGTAAACAAACCCATGGTAACGTATTAACATTGATGCAAAACATGAAAAGTACGAAGTTTTTTGGGCTGTCATAAGATATCGCACGAGATTCGTGAAAACACAAAACTGGTTTTGGATAAGAAAGATTGTATTACTACAGCACCGCTATTTAATATAATATATCCGTTCTCTATTTGTTCAGATTATTTACAAAATTGCTTGTATCTACCGAAACTAACGCTTTAGACTTTTGACTATAGTTGGTGAATAATACGGATAAGTTTCTATGTGAAAAAAGCAAAAAGCGGAAGCTTTTTAATGAAGATAAAAGAAAAATGAACGTAGATCATAGATGCGATGTCAGTGTTATTAAATATCCTACTCAATCTAAATAAAATTCTAGCTCGAAGTGCTTTGCATTGCTAGCTATGTGTGAATATAATATTATTATTTAGTTTGCTTAATAGATATACTGGCCTTTTAGTTAGTTAAATAACGAGGTTTTTCTGCTGATAGAATATATGGTAAAGTCAAATTATAAAACTAAATTCGTGGGAATCCAACTTTTTCCCGAATTTGCCAAAACAGGAGCCCTGAGTGGCCAATTAAGAAACGCTATGGCCAAAATAAGAGCCTAGAGAAGTTTTTTGGTTGGAAAATATATAAGCAAAATAACATAATTTTACTATTTAAACTCAATGTTAGTGAAAAATACAGGCGAGTTCTTTCGATTTTCATGTTGAACTGATTCAATTACATATTTCCGAAGGAAGCAGGCCAAATATCTCTCATTAATAACATACTATGGCCAAAACCGGTGCTTTTGCCCTATTTAACATAATTTCTGACCTCTGAGCGTCATTCTGATTGAAGAAACACCCATATTGGGTGTTATTCGATCATTTTCGGCTGTTTTCCAGGAACCGGAAGTCGCTAACCTAGAATCCAAAATGGGGTCTGTGGTCGATTTCAGCTGCTGTGTATCATTCTAGTTCCGGAGATACTCATGTTAGGCGAAAATCGGCCATTTTTGGCTGTTTTCCAGAAACCAGAAGTTGCCATCCTACAATTCATGATGGTGTCTGAAGTCAATTTTTAGCTTCTTGCAACATTCTGGCTCCGGAGATACTCATATTGGGTGGTATTTGGTCATTTCCAGCTGTTTTTCAGAAACCGGAAGTCGCCATTTTAGAATTCAAAATGGTGTCTGTGGTTGATTTGAGCTCCTGTGTATCATTCTAGATCCGGATATTATTATATTGGGTGGAAATCGGCCATTTTTAGCTTTATTCACTTATGTTCGAGCGTCTTGATAGAAAAATTTTCACTACACTTTTCACTTTTTATTCACTTTCACTATTTAATTTTATCACTTTTCACTTTTCACTTGCAAATACGTATTTCGGCACTGACATAGTGCCTTCGTCAGTGCTTATTTGGACTGTGGAGAAAATAGCGAAACCCCAAGAATTTTATACCTAATTAGGTAAACGACTGGGGCAAATTTTAACTCAGAAAACGTAAACAACTTGAGTTAGGTAGAGAAATGTGCGGCCTGGTGATCCATGCCTTGTCGGGGAGTTTTCGGTAGAAATTTAAAAAGCCAAGAGAAATGATTACCCTGATCTCTGTTAAGGAGGGTAGCTGGGTTTTGTTTGAAAATTTCTAAACTTTCTGCGACATCTAATTTCCAAGGGGATGTTACTGATCGAACTAGACTAATGTTGTCGGTAGTCATAGCGTGATCTTCATGAAATATATGGCTATTTTGGATCTGAAATGGTGAGTTATTCCTTTTTCTGAGTCTTTCTTAGCCTTTACAAGTTCTGAAGTATGTTCCTTGAACCGGATGTCTAAATTTCTTTTTGTTTGGCCAATGTAAACTTTATCACAATGTGGACATGCAACTTTATAAACACCCGCCCTATGTAATTTGTCAATAGTGTCTTTAGTAGACCCCAACTTTGTTTTCATTTGATTATTTCTACTACTGTAGATAATATCGATACCAAATTTTCTAAATTTTTTACGAAGTTGACGAGTGAAACTGACGTCATATTCAACCACTACTCTTTTCCGATCTTCTGTTAGCGGAGTGAGTGTTGTGTGAGATTTCCTATGTTTGATTCGTTTCTTTTTGTCATAAATGGCTTGTATGGTTCTTCTGTTATATCCATTCTGCTCACCAATATCAAAAATATATTCCATTTCGTTTTTCTTACCTTCATTACTGAGAGGCAAAGATTCCATACGGTGGATCATATGGTGGAAAGAAGCCATTTTATGCTGGGAGGAGTGGTTAGAAGTGTTAGGTATTACCCGCTTAGTATGTGTGGGTTTCCTAAAGATTTCGAATTCAAAGTGGTTGGAGTTTTTAACAACGACTACATCTAAAAATGGAAGCCTGTTGTTTTGTTCAATTTCCAAAGTGAACTGGACATTTTTATGAAGACCATTCAAAATTCCCAAAAAACTTTCCAAGTCCCCCTGTTGTAAAATACAAAAAATATCATCAACATACCTCCACCAACGATCTGGTAAGCAGTCTTTTTCATTTAGTTTATTTTCCAAATGTGCCATGAAAAGCTCACATAAGAAAGGTGAAAGAGGATTCCCCATCGGTGCTCCTTTTGTTTGTTTGTAATATTTCCCACGAAATGAAAAATAATTGTCTTCCATGCAGAGTCGAGTTAACTTCAAGTAACTGCGTACTTTAGTTTTCCAAGGGTTGTCACATTGTTGGGAAAGAAGCCAATCTTCCAAAAGATTTATAGCTTCTTTCACTGGAACACTCGGAAAAAGTGCTGTGACATCAAAAGAAACCATTATCTCGCCAGTGTTGATGCCCCCCGATGATTTTAAATTTTCAACAAAAACTCCTGTGCTCTTAACAGATCGACTAGGAAATTTTTTCGGCATTGATTGAAATTCCTTGACTAACCATTTTGCCAATTTTCTGTTGGTGCCCCCACCGCAGAAACGATTTCTCTCATTTCATTACCAGGTTTATGTACTTTAGGGAGACCCTTTATTCTAGGAAGAGAAGGGTTCGAAACACGAAGATTTTTCAAAGCGTCACCAAAAATAGGTTGGCATTCTTTGATAGTTTTTTCAAAGTTTTTCACCATGTCGGTAAGGGGGTTGACTCTCTGTTGCCTGTATGGGCCATTATTAATTTTCTCCAACATTTGTTGATCGTAATCATTTTTGTTCAAAATAACAATTTTATTCCCCTTATCAGCTTTTAAATAAAAGACAGGTTTATTACATAATTCTTTGATTGTCTGTAAGTCTGTGCTATTATTTACAAGACGTGGACATTTTTTTAAACTATCCAAGAAGGATGTGCGCACTTCACTAATTTGTGCGGTGGAAAAATTACAACTGCCCATCCCACTTTCAATATCAATGATTGCCTGTTCAACATTTGGTTTAGAAGAAACAGCAAAGTTGAGGCCTTTGTTCAAAAGATTTTGTTGCTGTTGTGAGAATTCACACGAAGATCGATTGACCACAAAATTTTCTATATATTTTATCTTAGTTGTCATTTTACTACTCTTATTTCGTAAAAACAACTGGTTAATCTTTTTTGCACCCAATTTTCGTTTTCTTTCCCCCTCACACTGTTCTGCAACTTTTACTTTGGTTAGGAATTCTGGGAACCCAAAGGGAAACTCTTTGGCCAGTTTTAAATGAAGGGAGTAGCACTCTAAAGTGACTGAATTTAATTTACTATAAAGAAGTTTTATACTATTTTTTATCCATTCCAATTCCATCTTCTTAATGAGAAAAGGAGGAGTTAAAGTTCTAATTTTAATCTCATGACTTTTGGGAGTCAGTCGATATTTGACACATTGCTTTAGAAAAGCTATGTCTTTATGAATTCTTGCTATTTTCTTCCTCAACCCCAAAAACTTATTTGGCTCAAAAGGCTCGGATGCCATGTTCAAATTTATTCACTTATGTTCGAGCGTCATGATAGAAAAATTTTCACTACACTTTTCACTTTTTATTCACTTCCACTATTTAATTCTATCACTTTTCACTTTTCACTTGCAAATACGTATTTCGGCACTGACATAGTGCCTTCGTCAGTGCTTCATTTTTAGCTGTTTTCCAGAAACCGTATGTTGCCATCATAAAATCCAAAATGTTACCTGAGGTCAATTATGGAACATATTTGTTGCCACTGGAAACTTTCAATCACCAAATATGGTTCCATTTAGTTGATTAGTTCGCGAGATGTGCAGAAATTTGTGCAGAAACATGTGCTTCCAGAAGAGGGAGGGGCGTCGAACTATTATGGACATATTTGTTACCCCTCAAAACATTCTCATACCAAATTTGGTTGTATTTTCTTGATTGGTTCTTGAGCAGTACGAAAATTGTGTTTCATTTGTATGGCACCCCTCCCTTCCAAAAGAAAAAGGGTGTCAAAACATTATGAACATATTTTTTACCACTAAAAACATTTACCTGCCAAATTTGGTTCCATTTAGTTGATTAGTTTTCGAGATAGGCAGAAACTTGTGTTTCTTTTGTATGAGACCCCTCTCTTCCAGAAGACTCAAACTATCATAGGAACCTTTATCGGCACCAAAAACCCCTACATACAAAGTTTCACGCCGATCGGTTCGGTAGTTTTCGAGCCTATATGGATCAGACAGACAGACAGACATACAGACCGAACTGAATTTTTATATGTATAGATTACAACATCAATTTTTTAGAACTTTAAGAGTGAATATACATTTTTGGATTGAAGCGTTCATGTAAATCTGTTTTTACAAATAATAAGTTTGAATGAGAAAGGCTGGGTCTGACCGCTAGGTGGATTAATTGAGGTTTTTTTTTGAATGCATTGATATTTTTTATTTCATGTTTTGCTATATGTCATTGAAATTTACTAATCATCTACTTCAAGTTTTGTGTGTGTCATTTTTCGCTCCTGCTCTGCCTCTTTTCCTTTCCTCTGTGACTTTTATAGACTTTGAGTTTCGAATAATTTTATTTCTTCATTTCATTAGCTATATATTTCGATTTTATTTCACTTTCCATGCATGTATATTTTCATGTGGTTTTGCATATCTTTTATATTTGTATTCCTGTTATATAATTTCCATGTTGAACTTTTTTATTTATCTTATTTATCTTATTTATCTCATCTTTTGTTTCCTGCCAGTTCTTCACCATTATTACAACCATCACTTTTTATTCTTTTTTGTTTCAAGTTTTCCACCATTTTACTTCACTTTCATGTTTCTATTTTCAAACTTTCATTTTCACTTTAATTTTCGCTGTTTTCATTTTTGGTTTTGTGCATTTTTTTAATGATATTCCTTCTATTTTTTTATAATTCCTGTTTTTCCTATGTCTCTAAAATTCTAAATTTCCTCGTCTTTTTTCACATTGTTGTTTATTCAGGTTATATTATTTCATTTGCATTCTCGTTTAATTTACATTGGAATTTTTACCAAGTTTTGTTCATTTTTCGATTATATTCACGATTTTTTCTTGTGATTTTTAGAGTTGATCGTTTCTATCAATTATTGTTTGTAATCCCTTTTACCAGCTTTTGAAATTATTTACAATTCACAATACGAAATTGATGGTGTTATTTTGCACTTCTGCAGCAGTAACTCTGCTTATTCGTTTTTTTTTTAATTTTTTGATTTCTATTATTTTCTATCATTTCGCTGCGCTTTCAAGTTTCCATTTTTACCCTTACCTTACACTACTTTTATATCAAATTTTGCCTATCCCATTTTAACGTTTTTGGTTTTTGTGTTACGTTTTTTTTTTAAATGTTTTCACTACATCTTATTATTTTAACATAACATCGTTTCGTGTGTCTGTCATTCTACTTTGCGACAGTTTGTCCCTTTTTCCCCGTTTGAAAGTTTCTTGAATATAGTAAACAATGTTAATATCATTATTTGTCGCATCACAAGTAATAATTTTGTTGGTTTTTCGTGTTTTTTTTTTTTATTAATTTGCTTATATTGTTTTTATTTTTTAAATTTATTTGCTGCGCTCCCTAGTTTTTTTTTTTGATTTCGTTAAAAATCTGTCCACGTGGTATGTGGATGGCCCCTTTGCTCCTAAATTTTTGAGGATTTAATTCTTTCTGCTTTTATTTATAATTTACTGTTACGATTTTTAGAACTGATCCTTTCTTTCCTCCCTTCTAGTTTTTTATTATTTTTTGATAAGAATTTATTTATTCATCGTTCAATTTGTCCCTACATTTTTTTTTTAAATTTATATTCTTTCGATTTTTTGTTACTCAAACGGTGCAGCACTTTGAATGTTTTTTTTTTACATTTTTACTCCTATTTTAACATTTTTTTTATTTTGACTTGCCATTTTTTACATTATTTTGTTAATTAATATGTAAGTTGATCAATTTCACTCAAATTTTCAATAGTTTCCATCCTGTGTATTTGCTAATGGTGCTTCCATTACTTTTTGATATTTCTGCTTTTTTTTCTATCACCACCAAAATCATAAAATTGACTTTTCTACTTATTAGTATTTTACACTGTTTCATTTTCCTTCTCTTTTAAAATTAACTGCTTCTCTGGCATTTGTTTTCACGGCCCATCTTTCTTGTTTTTTCGTGATATTATTTTGTTGCGCTTTCAAGTTTCCATGTCTCCATTTTTACACTTTCACTTATACTTTCTATGATTTTTTCACCCTTCCTGTAAATTTTGATGCTCCTAGTGAATGCAGACGGGTTCGTTGCTTTTACGTCTGCCATCTTTGCTCAAAAAGTTATTTTTGCTTTGCTTTCATTTTATTCCAGCTCTAGGACAAAACTTGTGTTTACCAGTTCAATTTTCTGATTTTTCTGGCCCGTCTATTCAACTCTGCCCAGCTAATTTATCGTTTTTATTTTATTTTATTTCTTTCTTCGTTGAAGTTACCTCTGTGTTTTTGATTTTTTATTCTTCTACAGCCCACATTACCATATATTTTTTACTATTTCCTGGAGTACACAGTGGTACGAAAGCTCAAAATCGTGAACTTTTTTTATTTACTCTCTAAATACTGGTGTTATTGATATACTATAATTAGTATATAAAAAGCCGTTTAAGAATGCCAATAAGTTTTAGTTTGAAGCGTCGCCGCTTACTTTTCAGTTTTGCACTTTAGAGAAATGATGTCTTCAACAAAGTTGTTGATAAAGTTGTCTCAAAAAACTATGTTGACGACTTTTTGCTTCTAACTTCTCTGTATTGGAGATACACCGTAGCATTTAGAAGACCACAATGTTCGGCAGACATTTGTGCACCATCGAGACACACAACTTTGTAGAAGACACAGAAAATATAGCTTCTACCAAATCCGAGTAATTACCAAAAAAATTTAAAATATGTCACTTTTTGTCCATCCCTAAGTCATTTTTAAGTAAAACCTAGCAGACAGAACCTGTATAGGATGAATTACTATCATAATCACTCTGAGAAATTAATGCTTTTTCGTGTCTTCTACAAAGTTGTGTGTTTCAATGTTATACAAATATATGCTGAACATTGTTGCCTTCTGAATGCTACAGCTTTTAAACATTCAAGAAATCAGTTTCTAGGGACTAGTCTGATACAAAACGATGTATCTCCAAAACAAGACAAATTAAGACAAAAGTCTTCAACAAAATTTTTGTGACAATATTATCTACAATTTTGCCGAGATAAACATTTCTCGAAAGTGTAGGACTGAAAAGTTAGATTTTGTAGCGCCACTAATGGTGATGTTCCTCACTAAAACTTGTTGTCATTATTTGGGGCCTGTTATATACTAAATATTTTTGCAGATAACAATTGCGGTTAAAAAATGGACAAATATTGCCGATTTCTCATGGTCACTGATGTTGCTTACACGCACTAACAAAACTACAAATTAAGCATCAATCATATTAACCCATGAGTCAGCAGAAAAAATTTGACAGCCTTATCAGTCGAACTCTAACCGTGATGGCGAAAACAGTAAAGCTACTCCGTTGAGGAGTATGCGCGTTCCTGCATCTACAATATCTTGGCACTATTGGACAACAATCAGAGCATTGAAAGAAAGGCCGGTTCCGGATGGTCGACAACCCTGAGCGACAAGAAGCTTCAAAGGATGCTGAAGGGGAAGACCGAGGGATAAGTGACTACATCGCTGCGTGCGTTTGGCAGGGAGGTCGATGCAACGGGCCAAACAGTGAAAAAGTACCTGGCGGACATAGACATACATGTCAGGACACAGCAGTCTCGTCCTTTAATCTCGAAGCTGCAGGCAACGACGCAGTGGCAGCGCCTGAATAAAATGGTCATGTCGATTCTCCCGGCAAATCGCGACGTAGCAGCTATGATGGACGGCGAGACCTGTTTCACTCTGGATGGCAACGACTGGCAGGGCACTTCGTATTTTACTTCCCCCACGAAGGAAGTGAGCACCGAGGTGGAGTTTATTTCACACACCAAGTTTCCCAAGAAGGTGCTGCTGTGGCTGACAATCAGCGAGAAGGGAATGACAAAGCTGTTCTTCTTTCGCTCCGGACTGGCATGAACGGGGACATTTATAGTACGAAGTGCCAACCGTTAGTTGCGTCGTTCATGTTTTGGCCGGATCTGGCGCCGGCCCACTACTTGGAGCAATCGTTGGAGATGGAGCGGCTAAATATCGATATGGTATGAAAGTTGCGTCCCATTGAGGATTTCTGGGCAAGTCTGTATCGTAAGATCTACTCCAACAATTTTATCGCTAAAACTGATAAAGAATTGATGAATGAAAAACATGCCTACACGTATGTTTTCGTCCGCCATGGCGAGTAAGCTAACATAATTGCCATCCATGGGAAATTTATCAACCTCAGTTATCTGTTTTACCACCATCTGAGAAAAGTCCATTTTTTCACCGCATACGTTAGTATGTCAATAACATTACTTGGAGAGAAAATTAAAAAAAATCACGATTGTGAGCTCCCGTATCACTGTAGAGTGGATCGTTTCTTTGTCATTTTTACACGGTTTGTCAACTTCTGTTTCCCGTTTTCAAGTTATTTACATTATATGATTATAACTTTTTGTTTGCAGCGCTTATAAACACTCCGTTATTTGTAAAATGTTCAAATAGCTTTTCAATTTATTTGCTTATAGTATTTTGTTTCTCTTTTCGCTTAATTTGGTTCTGTATTTATTTCTGTGATAATTTTTTTTACGAAATTTGTTTTTTTTTAATTCATGTTTTGTTTCACATTTCTTTTATTACTAAACTTTTCATACATTATTTCATGTTTATTTTTGCAAGTTATTTAATTTCACGGACTTTTTTTGTAATAACTTTCACCAATATTGAGTTTTGCTCCATGTTTTTTTAACCCACCTCAAACACAAGAGATCTTTTCTGTAGGTTCTTCGATATTATTTTTTCTTGTTTAGGCCGATACAAATTTCCTTTTTTCATTTTATGTCACCCCCCCCCCCCCCCCTTTCAAAAATGTTGAAAATTGGAAGGGGAAGAAAAAAAAGTTCAAGCCGTTTTGTTTATATTATTGACTTTTAGACAGCGTATATGCTTAATTCAGCAACAAACAAGTCCAGTGACAGTGAAAGTGTCACCAAAAGGCAAGCCAAATGATTAATAATGATAACAATATGATATTTTTCAACACACTTTTGCATGCAAGTTACAAACGTCGTAATTTGTGCACAATTTCCAATGAAGGCCATTCCTTTTTTTCTTCTCAGTGTTATTAATTTTTTGCGCTCCCCTTAGCTAACTTTGATAACCGTGGACATAAAAACTTTTCAAAATTTGTATCAGCCTTATTGAGGTTATATTATTTTTTTCATCTCTTGCAATTTTTGGAGTTGATAGTAATTCTGTATTTTTATTTCACAAAACACACGATTATTTTTAATCCCTCTTTCACTATTTTAACCAACGGAAATGTCTGATTTTTTTTATTTCTATCGTTTTTTATTATCTCGTTTAACTTTTGCGTTTTCAAATTTCATTATCACACATTTACGTGTTCTACTTCACTCGTTTTTTTATTTGAACTTCTCATTTAGAAAACTAATTACGTATCTCGTTTACTTTTGATTCTGTTCTGTTCTTTAATTCTGTTCTACCTCTACGTGTTTACCCATAACCACTAAATACCACTAAAATGTACTAAAAACCTTCTTTGCAAGTTCTTTATGTTATGCAGTGAGTTTCTCATACATATATTTCGAATCTTCTGTTTAGGGAACATCCATGAATGGCGTAGCTTTTTTTAGGTTTTTTCGACTCCCCCATCGTAGCATTTCGTCACAAAGTCAAGACCCTCTATGGATAATTACGTAGCTTTATAGCAACCCCCCCTCCCTCTCATGATATTTTTTTGCCTGTTTATATTATCAAAAACACATGAATGAACAAGAAAAAACAAAAAAATAATAAAAATAACCCTAAACAGTCAAAACAGTGATAAAATAGAACAATTAGAAAAAAACACTTTTTTTTTGGTTTCATATTCGCTACAAAGCTTGTCTTGACCCCCTACCCACCCCCTCGTCACATTTCGTCACAAAACTGCAAACTCCCTTCTTCCCCCTCAAATGCTACGTCATTTATGAATGTTCCTTTATTGAATGATTGTTTCCTTTTATTTTTTTTGTTTTAATAATGTGTTTCATTATTTTGTTCCATGTTTACCTTTTACCTTTCTTCTTTGGTTTTATAAAATATTTTCATACTTATAATTGGTAATTGTTCCATTTGGCCGAAGTCATTTATCTTTTATGTTCTGTAGTGTTTTTTTTTAATTTTTTCAGTTATTTTATATATTCTATTTATACTATTTTATTACTCATCTCGTTTAACTACAGTCGACTATCTTAACGCATAATTTTGTTGAATAACCCACACAAACTGTCTGTTTTCTGTCTGAGATTTTTGGAGTTGATCATTCCTCTATCATGTTTTTCTCTATCATGTTTGCAAACACTTTTCATCTAAAAAAATATTGTTGTAGTATTTTTTTTATCAGTAATTCAATTTTGCCCAACTTAATAATTGTTTCTGTTCTGCATATCTGTTTCTAAATGTTTTCACTATCTTTTTATTATTCAAAAATGTTTTTTCATCGCCTCCAACAAAGCAAAAAACCTTCTCTGCATGTTCCTCGTAATTTGTTTTTTTTACTCTTTTTGTTGTATCTATTTATCCAATTTTTATTATTTTATTTTTCTTTTAATTTGCTTTCACATTTTTCAAACTTTATTCTTATTGTTTTCTACATTCTTAAACGAAGCAAAGCAAAGCCTTGATGCTACATTACGATTCGGAACTCTCCCTTCTGTTATTATACAAAGAATTCGCGGCGAACTGTTTAGTGTACCGGACACTTTCGGGGCTAGCGTTACAATCTAACAGTCTCTCCCGAGCTGAGACTCGAACCTACGATGGCTGGCCTGTTAGACCAGCATCGAATCTCGGGACCAGCTGGAAGTGATTACCTACCTACGCGTGCTTATTTTTCTCATTTTTTTCCAACAACTTTCTATTATTTTTCTACGAATATTTAGTTGATCGCCTTTTTCATTTCTATATATTTTCGAAATTTCGTATTAAATTTTTTTTTCGTATTTCAAATATCACACAATAGTCATATTTTTGTCAATTATTTAATTTCGTCTACTTTATTATTTTGACTCCGTATACTGCCGCGCAGAGCAAGTCAGTCCCATTTGCATTTTCAGTAAAATTGAGTTATTACGCGTAAATGGTAGCTAACAATGCATAGTTTCGTAACAATGGATGAGATCAACAACTTTGTTCTGAAAAACTGCTGGAAAACATCCAAACATATTGTCCCATCTCGTAAGAAGCAATGTTATAAAATCATATAAAAAAGCGTTTTTCTCGGCTTGCTGAAAATGCAGGTGGGACTGACATGCAATGCGCGGCAGTATAGCCGTAACAATGTTTTCAGTACACTTCAATATTTTCTCTTTTTTTTTTTTTGCTGTCGTTACTAGAGCTCTAAGAAATCTCTTTTTGGTTCGTCGTATTTTGCAGTGTATTTTTCCCTATGTTCTCGATTTTATGTTTCTTCAATATATATTGTTTCTTTTCCTATTTAATTTTCTTCTGCATTTTTAAATTTACTTTCGAATTTTTATACATTTTTAAATGCGCATGATTTATTATTGCGATTTTGGAATCGTTTATCTGTCATTTTTCAACATGACTTTGCCTTTTCGTAATTGAAAGTTTCTGATTTGTTTTTTTTCTGTTATTTACATTGTTTCACCGCACTTTAATGTAATTATATCCGCACGTTCACTTTCTCGTTCACTATTGTAATTGTTTATTTTGCCTGTTTGTTCCGATTCTTTTTTCAGATTCATCTCTATTAGCTATTCATTTTTACTAACCTAGTTTATCGTTTTTTGTTTCATTTTTCGTATTTTCTTTGTACTGTTTT
The DNA here is from genome assembly GCF_029784165.1 of Wyeomyia smithii. Taxonomy (NCBI): domain Eukaryota; kingdom Metazoa; phylum Arthropoda; class Insecta; order Diptera; family Culicidae; genus Wyeomyia; species Wyeomyia smithii. The sequence goes on from NC_073695.1 coordinate 269,241,894, forward strand.
TCTATTTATTTTCCATTTCATTTTTATTATTTTGTTTTGGTAATTTTATTTAACCGTCTTCGACACAAATATCGCACTGACTGTGAACTTATTCTATAATATTCTACCAACTAAACTAGTCTACTAGTGCGGTATTTAAAAACATTTCTAGCCATGTTGCAATCAAATTTGTCGTACACTTCGTTGAACAAGCGAATGCATTTTTCCAAGGGATTGTTGTATCTATAATTGGTTCTGTGGTAGCGAGTAGCCAGTAGAGTATAGTTCCGGACGACGAGAAAGGACATTCATCTGCGTTTGCTCGAGTAACGCAGGGCAGTCAATCACCCCTCGAAGCACATCAAGCACATTGCCTTTTTATATCAGTCTTTAGCTCAAATTTGAATTCGCGTTTGGATCCTTTTTAATTTCGTTTCTTGTTTATCATGTTTTTGTCCTATTTTGTTGTTACTTTATTATTGCTCGCAGCTACTTTATTTATCAAAGTGAATCCTGATCCAACGAGCCCTGCCTTACTAACAAAAACCTCCTTCCTGTGACCTTTGTGGAGATGCAGAGGTTGACACGGTCTCTAAATAGCAAGGGTCACACTAACATCCCTTCTCTCTTCGCACCTGATTGCAAGGACGTGGCCGGCATCGTTATTGATCCTTCAAAGTATTGAGTCACAAAAGCTTGTACAATGAGAATGGTCGGTCACTCCCAACCCCATTCAGTTGATTCACTGTGCAATTTTACTGATTCGGATCAATCACGGAGTGCAACAATTGATATGTGCAGTCAGTCAAGCTAAGCTAAGCTAAGTTCGCAGCTACTTTTGTTTGATTGATTTTCTCCTTGTTTTTTTTTAATAATCCACGCGTCTGATTTTTTCTCCACAAGTTTTCGGAGTTAAGAGTTTTTTTTCCTCTGTGTGGACTCATCACTACGACCAGAGACATTTTGACAGCCCAGGTGTTTTCTGTACTCCGCACTTCATATTATTGGCTGTATCACTATTGAAGTGAATGATACGCTTTTCATTTATAGCCGTGCTTGTGTGCGAGAGTTTACCCTTCCATATCAAGCTTACTGCTCTACTATACCGAGCCTCTTTTCTATCCTACCAATATCGCCAAATTACAATTCCCTGAACTGAGGCTACACCTAACGTTCCTCTCTGGCCAGGTTTTTTCTAAGAGGGACTTATTATATCAAGAGGAAGGAGTCTTATCGAACCTCGTTCTTCCTACCAACACCGCGTCACAATCACAATTCTCTGGAGAGGCACTCAATGCTCCACCTCTGGTCAGGTTTATTATGGGTTGGACTTATATTTTTGTATAGAGGAAGGAGTCTTATCGAAAGCTCGATCCTCCAGCCAAGACCGCAATTCCCTGAAGAAAACTTTTATACGTTACTCGGAACAATTTTATTATAAGATGGACTTTTTTGTTAGGATGAAAGTCAGCGAGGGTACTATAGAATTCAGTTTGAAGGAAGGGTATGTAGTGGAGAGCCTGAGAATGAACCCATGTTAAAGTCCTTTGACAACCAAATCAAGCCTGATTCTACTAAGATTCGAACCCACGACCACTTTCTTATCAAAGCGGACTTTGTAACCTTGCGGCTACGAAGCTCTCTTGAGTTAATATTTTTAACCTAATTTTCCCTTTTTACATTATCCATGTTATGCCTATCAACGTCGTTTTTGTTTGATGTCTTACAAAATTCATCTCTTGTATTTTATCATTGCATTGTGTTTCACTGCAATTTATTTGCTGATTGTTTCATTGCATATAAAGTTTGTTCTTGTTTTATTTAGTTTAAATTTTGTTTTAAGATTTTTTCTCTAGTTTTTTTTTTTATTCTCGCTTATTTTCCGTCGGTCTAGTTCCGCCACTGTTGTGGCCAATCACCGACGCCCAGGGAGACGACTTATGTATTTTTTACAACAGTTTCTTGGATCCTTACGTTTTTTTCGAGTTATCATTTCGTTTTATTTTTTTTATTCATGAGTTGTTACGAGATAGCAGATTTGTGAATGATAGTTTTTATCCAATTTCGTTTTACTTGTTGCTCGATTATTTGATTCAAAAATTCTAGTTTTTTTTTGTTTTCGTTTGTCTAATATTCAAATCCAGTAGAGCAAATCCATACAAAGAATGAGCCAAGATAATGTTCAAAAGTTCCCAACTTACCCTATGTCGTTTCTTCTCTCTCTCGGGGACCGCGTGCCAATTGAACTGCAGATTCCAGTCGAATCCACCCACGTTGACCCCACCGGAGTCCCGATAGTGATACTCCATTGTGTTATCATCGATCACGTCGATCACGGGACAAACCACGGTGGTAGAATTCTTAGCAATCCGATCAAGCAAAGGTTCAAGCCATCCTAAAAATTTCAAACGAAATTTGTAAATCGTTTCACATCTCACCCATCCCAGCAGTCCACTCACCAGTTGTACACTCGCAGTGAGAATCCAAGTAGGTCAGAACGGGAGCAGTTGCGTAGCGAGCACCTAGCAACCGGGCTCGAATCAAACCTTCACGTTTAGGAGCACGTACGATTTTTACCCGCGGATAGGCCTCAAAGTAATCCTCGAGTTGTTTCTGAGTGTGAGCTGTCGAATAAAGAAAAAATATTATTCCTCCATTTATTACACTCTTGATCCAATAATACTCACGCATATCGGAGAAATCATCCACCAAAATCACCTCCTTCACCAAATGCTCGGGCGAACGATCCAGAACGGAATGAACTGTTCGCAGCAGCACCGACCAAGCCTCGTTGTGGAAGCAAATGATCACCGAGGTGGCAGGCAGATCATCCTGGTAGCGACCCGGTTCCTTACACCATTGGTCCCGTGGATCGGGAAGACTTCGTCGGATCGAGATTAAATCGGCCGCATACTGATTGAAGGCATTCTTAGCCCACCCATCGTCGACGGCTTTCTTCATCTCCGGGGACATATCCTTCGGTAGAACCACCGGTTTGCCCATGGCCCCCGGAGCATCCGGGCTGTCCTCATTGGGAGGAGCTATAACTCCTTCGTGATCTGCTTGAAAACACGACAAATTAATTAGGACCAATTCAATACCAGAAATTCAAAGTCATAATTACCAGGGGCAATCTCGTTCCTCTTCTTGCTTTTCGGAGGAATCCGCTTTTTGGATTCTTTCTCCACCTTCCTAATCGGAACCTCTTGGTCGATGTTGTTATCGACATAGTCAGCGACCGGACTCTCCAGATCCTGATTCAGCTCGTCCTTGTTGGCATCCTCGCGGGCGTTGATGATAAACTGGTTCAGCTTTTCCCGAATTCCCTGCAGCGGCAACCTCCTTGGGGCTTCAAATGCACTGTTCCCACTTCCTCCGATGGGTCCCAGCATAGCGGAACCGGCCGATCTGCTGTTGCTATTACTACTGCTGCCATCGTCGGAATAAATTACGAACACAACCATGAACCAAACCACGCCCAGCAGTGCGATTATCTTCAGGAAGCTTGATCTCCGCCTACCTATCAGTCCCATTGTTTTGTTTTTCTTTTGTTTTTTAATTTAAAATAATGATGTGTTTACTGTTTACTTAAGTGATTTTTTGTTGCTGTTGCCTGCCTAGCGCCGATTGCTTCGATCGGTTTTCAGTTCAATGGTAACGTTGCAGCGGGCAGAGAAAATTCACATGGTGCGAAAATGCTCTGATTTCCCGGTTGCCTCATCCGTGGTCTTCTGGCGGCGATATGAATTAATTGAGGCGCATCTTCTGGTGCGAACCAGCTGCTGATATGTGTGCGTGTTTTTTTCTGCAAGAGAACAAACGAAAGGGAACGTTATTAGTTACATGTTCACCATGGGTGCGAAACTGTTTTTATAATATTTGCAAATTTAATGCTCTGATAAGTGAATCCCGCTTGATCGCTTGAACAGGTGAGAAGTAGGCTGTTGCACCCAAGCATCATAATTAGCATCAAAGTTGGCGTGAATCGCCACCGGAGCAAACAGAAAAAAAACACCCAACAACTCATGACAATGATGGGCGCAATTACTTCATTAGAAGAAAAAATAAAACCTAAAGACGAAGCAGAGATATAATTCCGCATAGCTCGCCTCGTTGGCTTTCTGACGAGATTTTACACTTCAACACCTCACCAAACAATCGACTAACACGACGTCAACGCTGCTGCTACTGCTTGTTTACCGAGAAAAATGCCGGCAGCAACAGGGAGTAAAACACCACAACCGGGCAGAGGTTCGTTTCTTGTGCCAAACAGTCTTTCGTGATGGCAACCAGGAAGACCGGAAAGAAACAATCGAACAGCGTTTTAACTCACATCGCCCATTTCCTTGATCGCAGCAAGCAAACGAGCAAACTGGCGTCGCGTCGTCGTGTTGGGTTCGAAAGGAAAATCAAAACAAAACAATGACTAATCTCTCGCCTCTTTCTTCCGCGCACAGTAGGAGGCGGCGGTGATCTTCAACAACGACATAATAATGTAAATTATAAACATAGTAGGTCGGGTCGGGGTTGGAGACCAACCTCGATGATGCAATTTTTGGTTTTGTAAACATTATAGGTATGTGGTTCGCAGAAAATTAAATTGGCACGACTGGTACCGAGTGTCAATATTGTAAAAGTAATGCTTTTCAGAATATATTCATACCAATAAACTTTTAAACTAAAATTTCGATTGAAGGAACTTTGATAGACCTACGATTGCGGATTATCGACAATGGTACTGATAAACTGTTGAAAACAATAACACAATATGGTAAAAAACTAATCATATATTCAAAAAATAAAACACAATTCTGCTAATTCAGTAAATAATTGTAACATATACGCCGACAATAATTAACAAATGAATGGCAAGTACCAGAACTGCAGTAAGAAATTTTTCAAACAGAGACAGTGTCAAAAAAATTGCCAATAAAAAGATTGAAATAACAGTAATCTAACAGTTCACGGAAAAACTAATTGATTTGGGGAAAAAAGAAAGCAAAATTATTTAAATATGCAAAAAACATTAAAAGTAGGAATATGAATAACAACGAATAAACGAAAAAACTGTCATACAAACAAAAATTTGCTGAAAATTGACAGAAAATATTTTCGAAAAACTTTCTACTGGTTAAAAAAAGCGACCTACAAACTAGATCAAATGGAAGATTATAGCCTTTTAACCGTTCCTGTGAATTTTGGTGCTCCTAACCGCCTCGAAGAATCGTCGAGTCTTCAGAGACTTCAAAGAAGTTTTCCCGTAAGTAAACGGAAAAACGACGAGCGATTCGTCTGTGGCCTTCTAATACATTTTCACCAAAGGTAAAATGGAATTGTTAAAAAGCCAAAATGCTCGATTGTATCTCATTTTGAGCTCTAGGGTAAAACCTATGTTGACCAGTGTAATTATGAACTGACGAATAGTTAAAAACAAAATTATCAAACTTCACAGCATATACAGGAGATTGCGTTGACACAAAGGCAAAAAATAAAGGACAAGTTCTAAATTTTAATTTTAATAAGAAACACGTTAACAAAATGTAAAAAATTATCAAATGGAATCAATCGGCTGGTTGATGGAAATCCACTGAATGCTCAATGGCTACAAACCGCTGAGACGATCAAAATACTCGGCGTATTTTTCACCAATTCGATTCGGGCAATGGTTAAAATAAACTGGGACGTGCTCGTGTCAAAATTTTCCCAGCATTTGTCGCTGAGGAGCCTAAACCTTCAGCAGAAAGTAATACTGCTGAATACTTTTGCGACGTCCAAGATTTGGTATGTGGCATCAATTCTTCCACCGTACTGCGTTCACACGTCAAGAATAATTGCACCCATGGGGTCCTTCTTGTGGCGTGGACTTCCGGCGCGCGTTCCAATGGAGCAGCTTGCGCGTGACATAGAATCCGGAGGGTTGAAGCTACCAACTACCCTTTTAAAGTGCAAAGCGCTGCTGTTAAATCGGCACATGCAGGCGAGTGGCTCCCTTCCCTTCTATCAATCCCTACTGAACCAGAACATCCCTCCCCCACAAACCTCCATGCCTTAAGTTTATTTCACAGCAAATTCCCCTTCTTACCCCACTTGTTCGAGCAAATCCCTCGAGTGACCAGATACACCGTCTGTTCCTCGAACGGACTGAAACGCCTCGTGTTGAGCGAAAATATCCAGGTGAAAATTGGAGACGAATATGGACCAACATAGTGAACAAACAGATGTCGTCAAACCTGCGTAGCAACCTCTACCTGTTCGTAAACGAGAAGACGGAGCACAGACGGTTGATGCGAATCATCCAACGAGCTGACGGTGAGAACTGTCTTCACTGTAATGCGACGGTTGAATCGCTGGAGCATAAATTCAGTGGCTGCGCTCGTGTAGCACACGCATGGGCGTGGGTGCAACAGCAGATATCCTCTATACTTGGTGGGTGGCGGCGACTCTCATTGGACGATCTAATGCGGCCTGCCTTGGTAAATATACGCCTAATAAAACGAAGACAGATATTGAAACTCTTCATATTATACATCACCTACGTTGATGAAGTTAACGGTAGGATCGATGTTGGCGAGCTTGAGTTTTACATAAGGTGTGCATCTGTATAATATGTAAATATTATTATTATTTTTTTTTTTGAAACAATAAACAATACTTTTTTACACCAAAAAATAAATATTCAAAAGCTTCAAAAATATTTGGTTAAGAAAAATCAAAATACACATAAGGACGGCATCATTTGCACTCCTTTGCACTTCAAAAAAAAAAAAAGGCCAAAGTTGACGTAGAACGACATAAGGCTGTTTTTAACATTTTTTTCACAGTTGCATTCGACTGTGATAAGATAAGAATCAAACTTCTTTTCTTCAATACTTCTTCAAATGATAGACTCAATTCGATCATTTTGGGCAGGACCGTGGCTTTAAAAATTAAGTTTTCGTCTTTATTTTTGGCCTTTGTATCATTTCGATTAGGAAAATACTTATACTGGGTGGCATTTGATCATTCCCAGAAACTGGTTGCCATAATGGATTTCAAAACAGTTGATTTTCAGTTTCTGAGCTAGAAATATCCTTATCGGGTGGTATTTGGTAATTTTAAGCTGTGTTCCAGAAACCGGAAGTCGCCATCTCCCATTCAAAATACTATTAATAATACTATTGAGGTCGATTTCCAGCCTCTGAATATTATTATTATTCCGAAAATACCCATTGATTAGTGAAGGATAAAAGAACGCACTCAATTGTTTTCGCAACAAAACTTTTCCAATAAACTATCATAATATTCGGTTTTGTTTCCATGCGAACCTGTTGTCTTCAAAATTAAGTACCAAAGTTTTTCGATTTTTTTTCGTAGCATGAGGATTTAACTTTTTGGAAAAACCTGCTGCAGTGCTTTAACCGTGTGTGGCTTAAGCAAATATCAAATGAGAGAAAAATCTAGGTAGGAAAATATATAGCGGTGTTTACTTTGTATATCGAAATTGAAAAAAAAGTGAATTCAGCCGCCCATCACGCATATTTGCTCCGAAGTTCACATCGCGGCCTTCTTCTGTGTATTCTCACTAAAGTAATTCACCATTCTTGTTTCGCTCAGCTGTGGTGCAAAAAGTTAGTAAGTTTTTCTGCGAGCAGCAGAATCACAGCACAAAACAGAAAAAAAGTGTAGAGCAAAAAATTACTACATGCAGCGCTCATGCTGGACAAGAAGTAAACGGTGAATATTCATTCTGCTCGTCTCACATATTGAGGAAAATAGTAAGCCTAATCTCCCAGATGGTCTCGAGGTACGATGCTGGCCTAACAAGCCAGTCGTCGTAGGTTCGAGTCTCGTCTCGGGAGAGACTGTTAGTGTCAGTAGGATCGTAGCGCTAGCCCCGCAATTGTCCTGTACACTAAATAGTCGGCTGCGAAGTCTGTGTATAAACAGAAGGTCAAGTTCCGAATCGAAATGTAGCACCAAGACTTTGCTTTTAGTAAGCCTGATGTAATCAATAAAAAATATTGAAAAAAATGCTTAGATACTTAAGAAAAGAGGAAGAAAATCAAGCACAAAATAAATTAAAATTCTTACCAACAATACAGAATTTAAAAATCAAAAAATTTAAATTTCATTAATTTAAAAGAAATAAAAAAATATATATAATGAAAATATATGTTAGTGTCAGTAGGACCGTAGCGCTAGCCCCGCAGTTGTCCTGTACTGTACCCTAAATAGTCGGCTGCGAAGTCTGTGTAAAAATAAATGTGGTGTGGTAGCACCGAGGCTTTTCTACATAATGAAAATTTGCTGAATGTGGTAATTTAATTATTTTCACTGGTTTCAGTGATTTTACTTATTTTCCTGTTTTCCGTGATTGTATTAAGTCAGTTGATTTTACTTATTTCACAGAGCTTAAAGATTATACTAAACTTATTGCTGTTGCTGCATTTACTTATTTAACCGATATTGTTGATTTTACTAATTTATCTAAATAACTGATTTTGTTGATTTGGATAATTCTATTGATTATACGATTTCACCGATTACTGGTACATTATTAGCTAGTCTCCTGCAGTTATTTTTTCGAACTAAGTTTCTATTTTTAACAACGGCTTTTACCCGTTGACATTCAAGTTCATTAAGCAGACAATGTGTGCAGTAGGGAAAGCGAAAATTAAGCGAACTGGAAATATGATACAGATTTGGAAAAATATACCGCATCCCGACGGGACTTGAACCCGCAATCTTCCTGTCTCCGGCATGGTGTTTTGACCAATTAATCTACGTGGGACGGTGGTTCTGTTCCACATTCTATATCGTATCACATTCTACTGCCGACTTATTTTATTGCTCATTCCTGACTACACACACTGCTGAGCAAGCGTTATTTATACGACTGAAAGGAATGTCTCATCACACACAGAAGAATCAGCTGATGCAGATAACTCTTATAGACCTGTGTGATCGAGACCAAAGTCGGTGCAATGTGACCTGACATAGGAATTATGAAGTGCTTTAATTAATATAAAACTGAGCATGTTACTAGCCTTATTGATAATTGTATTGTGATGATCAGTGAATGTTAATTTTGAGTCGAGTACGACTCCTAAGTCCCTAACTCGTTCACATTTCTCTACTACCTGATCTCCTAAGGAAATAATAATGCTTGGTATGTTTCTTTTTTTGCCAAAAGCCATCGAACTACATTTAATACGTTTAGCTGAAGAAGGCTTTTTTACACCAAATATAAAAATATTTTATCTCGTTACGGAAAATGTTTACATCATCATCGTTTTTAATTTTAATGAAAAGTTTTATGTCGTCGACACATATAAGAGTTTTTTCATGTTTTAGGATAAAGGAAATGTCGTTTACAAACAATATAAATAGTAGAGGGCCCAAGTGAGAGCCTTGAGGAATTTCTGAGGTTACCTGAAAGTCTACCTTTAAATTTGACTGTTTGTTGAAATCAGAATATATATATTATATACACGAAAATCGTGATGTTCCGCTAAACTCTAGTTTTGGCCGAACGATCATTTTGGGGCGCTTGAAAAATCGTACTTCATTTTCGTGCGCCGGTTCATATGACCGACTTGCTCATCCCTGCTAATTCTTTGCAGCCAAAACAGCCCTCAGCGAACCATGTTACCTCACACAACTTAGTGACGCTGGTGCCAGTAACGTTGAATCATATGCATATTAATAAATCAAGAGTCATAGATCAATGCAAAATATTTTGAACAAACTTAATGTCCTTTGAATTGGTAATGATCGATCAGTTAATATTTTCATTAATCTAGTCAGTACTTAAATTATTAGTATTGATTGCTGGTTGCACTGTTTCAACGAGATCAACCTTCTAAAAAACATTATCAATACCAGTACAAATCAACATGACGAAACTTAAAACTTTCAAAGTGTAGTATTTTGGAGCTGTCAACCACATTGAAAAAAACGCTAGAGCATGATTTGTGTTATGCCCAAAACGCAATCATTGTGCTGGTTCCATACTCCATCAACAAATGGGCTAAAAACGCAAAATTTTGTACTGGTTTCGCACCATCCAACTTTTGCGTGCATTGAAAGTAAAAGTTTATAATGTCGACCTAGATTGCACACTGGGCCAGAAATGGAATCTAGCGGAACGAAATTAATAGCGCTCTCTGGGTTTGACCAATCGGTTTCCAGTCTTCTACACAGATTCTTGGTATAGTTAGGGCTTCATTTTGGATGTTTGAATTAGTTCGGAATTTAGCCGCAAAGGTAGCGTTGCGATGCCAACTTCTTTCTCTTACACGCTAGAGCTTTGCAGTATTCGAAAAAGTTATAGATCTCTAAATTCCATGAAACTTTACAGAACATACAAAATTTCTAACTCATCAAGTTTTAGAGATCTACGAGTTTCTATAAATTTTGTCTGAATTTCACGTTTTTTTGTGATAATTATATGAGTTCACTTGAATTAATTTCTTACAAATTTTTTCTCGATAGAAATTGAATAAATACGTCGTTTTCTTCGAGTACAGAAGTTTTTGAAGTACTTAAATGAAAATATTACACAAAATTTGAAAAAAAATACATAATTTTGCGAATTAGATATCTCAGCGGGTAGCAAGTATTAGCAAACCATGATTTTTTCTAAAAATTGTCCATCCAAAAATCTTCATTTTCTGAAATTTTGAAAGAGGTGTTTTTTGGTGTTTATGTGATATTTCAGTTTGAATATAAGCATAGGTTTCATGTAAAAATACAATTGCTATGTATTTAATGCATGGAATACACGGTCCAGTACTTTGATACTCTATCCAACCTATGTGCAGTCTTCAGCAAAGTTTCTCAGTGTAATAAGAACTTCAACTTGACGTTCAGTTTAGTTCGCGATTTGGCCGCAGAGATGGCGCTTCGACACCAACTTTTTATTCTTACTCGCTAGAGCTCTGCAGTTTTCGACAAAGTTTTAGATTAGAAAATTTTATGTAACTTCGTAGAAGAAACAAAATTTCTGTTTTTTTTAAATTTTCGCAATTTTCTGAATCAGCATACATTCTCGGTTTAAGTAGGCGTCGAGTTTTCGTTAGTAAAGCTAGGCTTATTGATAGTAGAATTACAAAATATCGCTGAAAACCGATTTCCGGTTTCAAAGCATCATCCTGGTTTCGGAGATACCCGTACTGAAGGGATTTTTGAATGCTTTCCGCAGTTTTATACAGCTTCCCAAAAACCGAAGGTCGCCATCTTGGATTAATGAAGTGTGTCGAAAATGTTCCGAAAATCTGCTTCTGGCCCCCAGTCATGAGGAAGGGCTCGGCAATCAGCGAATTTATTTCAAGAGTTCTTATACCACAGTGCAACAAAAATTAACTTTTTTCCCTGCCTTGGCTCCTTTATATGACTCCTCCCCCCTCGCAAAAGGAGCAGTATCATGTAAAGACATATTGTAATTGTATCCTTGAGTATCGCTCACACTCTTGATATTACATTAAACAGATTCCAAATAAGTTATTATTACGTCGAGGTAAACCTATTTTAGTATTGTAGGGGAGTTGGGGCAAAATTGACTTGTTTCTGATATTTACGTGGATCAGACACCTACCAATCGATACCTGAGGCTTGTGAAATATAGTAAAACCATTCCAAAACCGTTTTCGTATAATCACCGTTTTGAGCTCAGTTTTTGTCCGCTTTAAGATCTGTTTTTTTAAGATGGGTAAGAAAATGCTAATATGTGGACAAACTCTCAGAATTTTGATATTTGGATTTAAAATAAAATGGCGTCGAAAAAACATCGAAAATTTCCGATTTCTCAAAAATTCAAAAAGGCGCCACTGTTGCCACTTAAGGTGAAATGTGTTCAAACTCGGGGGAATTTGTTTTTGCGTCAGAATACATGAAAAAATCATACATACAAGCCAAGGCAAAAAAAATGTTGCAACTAAAAATCTCAACTTTTGTTTTTCAGGGGTTACCTCTCCCTTTTCCAACACGCCTGTAACCACCGTCTTTGTAAAAGGAACTCGTAAGCTAAGTTTGATGTAAATAAAATCAAGAATTCCAAAGTTGGGCTGGAACATAAATACATACATAACTTGATTATTATTATAAATTTTACCGTAATATTTTGGATCATCATCGGGGATATAAACACTCAGATCCCAAGGTGATCGAGGCGATACGTTAGAAATGAACAATAACACCCAACGATGTGTAAACTTGGCAGCTTCCCGAGGACTGATAGTTCAAAGATCGTTCGTTCTCGCAAAGACATCCATGAAGCAGCTACCTGCAGATCAGCTGACCATGTTGACCATATTCTCACGGCTTAGTATCGTGCAGTTTTGGAACCCGTAAAACTGCCCAATACTATGCACAACGACTGAACAAGGTATTACACACTGCAGCGGAGTGAGGCACAACTATTTTGGAGAACGGATTGCGCAGAATAAGCACTGCTATAAAAGAACCCACCACTACGAAACATGACCAAGTTCAAACTGTCACGGTACGACGTGACCATTTTATTTCTCTGTGTGGATTCATCATTGCGACCAGAGACATTTGATCTATTGTGATATTGCCCAGGTGTTAAATGTATTCCGCAATTTATATTATTGGCCAGTATCACTATTGAAGTCAATGATACTTTTTTTTTTAATTTATATCCGTGCTTGTGTGTGAGATTTTACCCTTCCGTTTCAAGCTTACTGCTCTACAATACCGAGCCTCTTTCTATCCTACCAATATCGCCAAAATATAATCCCAAGGAGTGAGACTTCACCCTACTTTCCTCTCTGGCCAGGTTTTTTCTAAGAGGGACTTATTATGTCAAGAGGAAGGAGTCTTATCGCAACCTCGTTCCTCCAAGCCAAGATCGTACCATAATCACAATTCCCTGAAGAGAGCTATTATACGTTACTCAGACAAGTTTTAGCATAAGGTCAGCAGGGTACTACAGAATTCAGCTCGAAGGAAGGGTATGTAGTGGAGAGCCTGAGAATAAACCCATGTTAAAGCCCTTTGTCAACCAAATGGCCTGATTCTACTAAGATTCGAACACACGACCACCCGCTTATCAAAGCGGACTCTGTAACCTTGCGGCTACGAAGCTCCCCCCGACGTGACCATGGTTCTGAGACGAAAGAAATGCCAGGAAAAGAGAAAGCATGGAGCGTTCTTCCGAGCCAATCATACGCGGAAGTTTCACGAGAAGGTACCATCCCCTACCTTCAGGAAATCCAGCAGGAGATTTAATATATTTATATTTGGTATCGCTTGGTTACTACTATAAACAATACTAACAAAGAGAACCAGAGACGCATCTAATGTGGGAATTGCATCTACTTTTCACTTGGGAAAACCCTGAGGTCGAGTTAAAAGCGCAACCGAACAAAATAAAGATTGCAGTAAACTACAAATAAACCGGTGGTCCACTACAGGCTTAAAGTTACTATACTGCTCTCAAAGGACCTGAACGCCCTTGGAGTTTTCGAAAAAAGAGGTGCTATGGACGGTCACAGCAATCCTTTCGGTACCAGAATTCGAGGAGCACAGCGGACACGATGGCACGATCTAATCGTTAGCGAATTGCGAGTACTGAGACGCCCAAGATCCGGGTGACAAATAATCCAAAAGAGTTTAGAATGGAGAAGAGTCACACCAGCTCTTAGCTTATTAAAGTAATATAAGTAAGTTATTCAGCCATTCTACGTCCAACATCGGCGCAACTTTTCTCACACTTTATCTTTTATTAATAAAACTTTGTAGCTCAAAACTTTCAGATGTATAAAACAACTAAATCGCGATCAAAAATATATTGAAAATAATATTAAAACTATCTTAATAAAATAGAGATATAATATTTCATAGAAAAAAATAAAAATTCATTCACAAAATTTTGCGAAATACGCTTTGGTGGCCTTGTTTATCTCCAGTTCTAGAGCTAATAATGACAAACATCACTTACGACAGTCTGACTTCACAGCAGACCGGCTAGATTTACTAACCCGATTCGAGAAACTAATTTCATAACTTCGCTACTGCGTATAAACGGGCTGCTCTCCCGTCCCAGAGCCAGGCTGACACAATCGCTTAAGTAACAATAGAGAGCGTAATGAAGTATCAATTTTCCGACACCCAATGAGCACAGGCCGGTGAAGAAAGCCGCGACGGTGCGTGAAAGTATTCCATTCAGTTCAGACACAGCAGACATTATCATCTCTTACTGTCGGCCGTGGGTGCCAGAGCACAGTAGGCCGCCGCAGGGACGCCAAATAACCCAGAGCCCTTCTGACTGAACTCGAAGAAAGAAAACCCATCGCCACCGGCCTGCTGAGAGACTGATCTGCATCAATGTTGTAACTCGGTTCGGCTGCTGCCTGCCAGTGCAGTCAGTCAGTGGGAAAAGTTTGTCGTGTGCACGTGCTGAAGGGAGTAGCAATAAAAAAAAAACAAAGTGTCGGTAAAGTGGCTTAACAAATAATGCCGATGAAATCGAAAGCTTCGAGTGGAGAGAGAGACGAGGCGCCACCATTTTGCACTTCTCGGCTAGCTAGCTAGCGGTGATGATGATGATGTAGATAATGAGATATAGCGTAACAATTAGTCGAACATTTCTTGAGGTTTTGTTTTTCGTTTCGATATCGTGCCGCATCTGATGGCAGCTTTTCACAGTCATTGAGCCGATTGATGAGAGTGCCTTTTGTTGCATTTTTTCTTCCCCCTGCCTCTCTCTCACCATTGAGAGCCGACAAATTGATTAACGATGGCACGTGAGACGTGTCGAAGTAACGGTAATAATTAATTAACAGTTTTGAGGAATGTGTGTACGAAACGATATCTAATTGGTAATGGGCGCATGTATGATCGGAAATGTTGGGTAAAAATCAAAGTTCAACACACTCCACCGGAGTGCTGTTTTTTTATCGGCAAACTCTGCATTGAACGATCGGAGCAAGTCATTGCTCGCGTTTGTACCACTGACACTGAACTGACCAAGCGCCTACTGATCAGCTCACGTTTTAATAAGATAATTAGATCCATGCAAAAAGTGGATGAACCGAAGCAAACAAAAAAAAACGTAATAATCGCCGAAAAACGGGGCTCAAACCACTTCGGTCGATGATTGATTGCCAGCGGAAATTCCCGATAAAGTGTTAGACAATATACGCTGGGAAAAAGTAGTTCAAGATCGCACACAAAAAGTGGGATGGGAAGCCCGCCCATTCGCAACGGCCGACCGTTGCGTAAACGGTTCACAAACGCATTTTCGACAAGGTGTCAAAATTTGAACTTGAACAGTCTTCGACGTTTTTAACTGATTGAGAGATTTCAAAATCTACACTGCTGTTCTACGGATGTTTATCCCATGTCTTATATAATACAATCGAGTGAAATAGTTAAAAATTTTCACAATAAATTACGCATTGCTTTAGTTCGAGAAAAGTAATAAAAAAAAGTCTGTCCAGATTCACATTATCGAATTAAAACTTTGTTCTAGAAAAACAATCCCAAATCTATTGTTACCAACCACACAGAGTTTCACTAAAACCACAGAGGGTGCCAAAAGCGGAATTGGCGGGAAATCAAACACATTTTTGACGAGGCGCAAAAATCTGACCTCTCAATCTTTAACGTCTCAGTGTCCACGTGGTCGTGTTTATGTTTCAAAGCTTTGCAAAAAAAAGCTAATCAAACACGTTACTTTACTGGCATTCGACGGCTGTTTGGTTTGTTCAACTTTACGCACTCTCCCTTTCGCAGGCCATCTGCGATACGCGATCCATCCCAAACATGACAGCTATGTTTCATCTAGCAAACCGTCGCCACGCTCCAACGCGTACTGCGATGAAAACAAAAAACAAAACATTTCAATACTTCAACTAGCGGTTTGATACGGTTTCCAGTCACTGCGTTTCGAGGAAAAGATCGGTGAACTGAGATCGACATTTTTTTCGTCGCTCAATCCGTAAGCCATAATTTAGCAAACAGGTACACCCTTCTGTAGAGGCGCAATGATTTCGCTTTCATATTACTAGGTACTTGTTTATGTTTCTCTAGTCCAACTCGGATTCAAGCCACATTCAGCTCTGCTCTGCTAGCAAGCTGTTGGATTCCACGGTGCTAATTTGTGATTCGTTCGGCGGCCCACCTGAGAAGCGGATGTGATTCAGCACGAAGTGTACGGTAGCTTTTTAATGCTATTTCATGTGTGAATGACTCCGTCCAACTGATTCTACCGATCGTACCGACCGAGAATGCTACAAAGTTTCGCTTTTGAATCTGAATGTTAGTTTCGCTTTTTGACTGCATACATAATCGACCGAATAGAGAAATCTTTTGTTTTGTTAATCGTACACACTCGACCGTATTCGCATTTAACTGCGGTTCACTCTTTCGGTCAACCCGGAGTGGAAGCCGGTTTCGGAGCAACTAGAGCGAGTCGGTGTCCCCCAATGTCAGGTTATTATTACACATGTGGTGTCGGAAAAAAAGTAATCACGTCAAATTTTACCGTCCATCACATCACATCACATCGCACGCATGCAATGACGGATGCGGCACGGCATGCTCTGATTACCAGCGACACAGAAAGGAAAAATCTTTAACAACTTTCGGAACCCGGTAATATCTCTAAAAAAATTAATATTCGATATAGGTGGCTTCCTACTGTGCTTCAGCTTAACGTTCATTCATCTCCCAAATGTCAAACGATCTTCTCGCCTTTCTCCAGCCCAGAAAAAAAAGAAGACGAGAGAAAACGACATAATTTTTATTCCCATCACATTATCGTTGTCGTTGTCGACGACGTCTGCTGGAGTCGAAAAACGACAACCATTAGCATTAGCTCTGTTTTGTGTCGGCAGAGGCTTACCGAATTGTTACGAGAGAATGCGGCGGCTGCTGTGTCTCCGCCGCTGCTCGTTTTATATACATATATTGCGTAACGATGACGGCGGTAGCTTCTTTCTTCGATCTCCGGAACCAGTCGCGGCGCGACTACTAAATGTTAGAAAACGACCCGCAGAAATTTCAATCTTCCCCCTTTTGGCTAGCAGCGGGTGTAAAAGTGCAGCCAATAATCAACGACATCATCCTCCTTTGTACCGGGCGGCGAAAAGTGAGCGTAGAAAGCTTACCGCCTGCTGATGCAATGCTGGTTTTTTTTTCTACCGCTCGAACGTGACTTTTTCCGGATGCTCTACGTTGGAGATGAAGGGTAGAAAAAAAATAAACATCGTAACACGGTGTAAGTTCATGAGCACAGCCGTCTGTGCTGAGAAAAAAACGATTTATTGGTGAGTTCAGCTGAAAATGCGAAATTGCATCGTGTGTTGAATCATAGTTTTGCCTTTCCTGAAACCGTAGGTTTATTGCCTGTTTTGCCTGTTCCTGACGTAAAACTATACATACGTGCTTTCTAAAACGCAATCGCGTAGCAATGCGTTACTCTTCTTTACTACAAAGTATTTTTCTAATTTTTATTTTTACTTTTTACTTATTACTTTTTATAGTCTACTTTCAACTTTAAACTTTTACTTTTCAATTTTTAACAATTAGCTTTTAATTTTAAACTTTCAACTTTAAACTTTCAAATTTAAACTTCAAACTTTAAACTTCAAACTTTAAACTCTAAACCTTCAACTTTAAACTTATAGATTTTAACTTTCTACTTTTTACTTTTTACTTTTTTACTTTTTTACTTTTTACTTTTTACTTTTTACTTTTTACTTTTTACTTTTTACTTTTTACTTTTCACTTTTTACTTTTTACTTTTTACTTTTTACTTTTTACTTTTTACTTTTTACTTTTTACTTTTTACTTTTTACTTTTTACTTTTTACTTTTTACTTTTTACTTTTTACTTTTTACTTTTTACTTTTTACTTTTTACTTTTTACTTTTTACTTTTTACTTTTTACTTTTTACTTTTTACTTTTTACTTTTTACTTTTTACTTTTTACTTTTTACTTTTTACTTTTTACTTTTTACTTTTTACTTTTTACTTTTTACTTTTTACTTTTTACTTTTTACTTTTTACTTTTTACTTTTTACTTTTTACTTTTTACTTTTTACTTTTTACTTTTTACTTTTTACTTTTTACTTTTTACTTTTTACTTTTTACTTTTTACTTTTTACTTTTTACTTTTTACTTTTTACTTTTTACTTTTTACTTTTTACTTTTTACTTTTTACTTTTTACTTTTTACTTTTTACTTTTTACTTTTTACTTTTTACTTTTTACTTTTTACTTTTGACTTTTGACTTTTGACTTTTGACTTTTGACTTTTGACTTTTGACTTTTTACTTTTGACTTTTGACTTTTGACTTTTGACTTTTTACTTTTTACTTTTCACTTTTAACTTTTAACTTTTTACTTTTTACTTCTTACTTTTTACTTTTTACTTTTTACTTTTTACTTTTTACTTTTTACTTTTTACTTTTTACTTTTTACTTTTTACTTTTTACTTCTTACTTCTTACTTTTGACTTTTGACTTTTGACTTTTGACTTTTGACTTTTGACTTTTGACTTTTGACTTTTTACTTTTAACTTTTAACTTTTTACTTTTTACTTTTTACTTTTTACTTTTTACTTTTTACTTTTTACTTTTTACTTTTTACTTTTAACTTTTAACTTTTTACTTCATACTTTTTACTTTTTACTTTTTACTTTTTACTTTTTACTTTTTACTTTTTACTTTTTACTTTTTACTTTTTACTTTTTACTTTTTACTTTTTACTTTTTACTTTTTACTTTTTACTTTTTACTTTTTACTTTTTACTTTTTACTTTTTACTTTTTACTTTTTACTTTTTACTTTTTACTTTTTACTTTTTACTTTTTACTTTTTACTTTTTACTTTTTACTTTTTACTTTTTACTTTTTACTTTTTACTTTTTACTTTTTACTTTTTACTTTTTACTTTTTACTTTTTACTTTTTACTTTTTACTTTTTACTTTTTACTTTTTACTTTTTACTTTTTACTTTTTACTTTTTACTTTTTACTTTTTACTTTTTACTTTTTACTTTTTACTTTTTACTTTTTACTTTTTACTTTTTACTTTTTACTTTTTACTTTTTACTTTTTACTTTTTACTTTTTACTTTTTACTTTTTACTTTTTACTTTTTACTTTTTACTTTTTACTTTTTACTTTTTACTTTTTACTTTTTACTTTTTACTTTTTACTTTTTACTTTTTACTTTTTACTTTTTACTTTTTACTTTTTACTTTTTACTTTTTACTTTTTACTTTTTACTTTTTACTTTTTACTTTTTACTTTTTACTTTTTACTTTTTACTTTTTACTTTTTACTTTTTACTTTTTACTTTTTACTTTTTACTTTTTAATTTTTACTTTTTACTTTTTACTTTTTACTTTTTACTTTTTACTTTTTACTTTTTACTTTTTACTTTTTACTTTTTACTTTTTACTTTTTACTTTTTACTTTTTACTTTTTACTTTTTACTTTTTACTTTTTACTTTTTACTTTTTCCCTTTTTTCTTTTACTGTTTTACTGTTTTACTGTTTTACTGTTTTACTGTTTTACTGTTTTACTGTTTTACTGTTTTACTGTTTTACTGTTTCACTTGTTTACTGTTTTACTGTTTTACTGTTTTACTGTTTTATTGTTTTACTGTTTTACTGTGTTACTGTGTTACTGTTTTACTGTTTTACTGTTTTACTGTGTTACTGTGTTACTGTTTTACTGTGTTACTGTGTTACTGTTTTACTGTTTCACTATTATCTGTTCTTTGTTTTTTTTGTTCTTTGTTCTTTGTTCTTTGTTCTTTGTTCTTTGTTCTTTGTTCTTTGTTCTTTGTTCTTTGTTCTTTGTTCTTTGTTCTTTGTTCTTTGTTCTTTGTTCTTTGTTCTTTGTTCTTTGTTCTTTGTTCTTTGTTCTTTGTTCTTTGTTCTTTGTTCTTTGTTCTTTGTTCTTTGTTCTTTGTTCTTTGTTCTTTGTTCTTTGTTCTTTGTTCTTTGTTCTTTGTTCTTTGTTCTTTGTTCTTTGTTCTTTGTTCTTTGTTCTTTGTTCTTTGTTCTTTGTTCTTTGTTCTTTGTTCTTTGTTCTTTGTTCTTTGTTCTTTGTTCTTTGTTCTTTGTACTTCGTGACTCTTGTGACTCTTTTGATTCTTGTGACTATTGTGATTTTTGCGAATCTTGTGAGTTTTGTGATTCTTGTGACTTTTGTACTCTTGTAGTCTTGGAAGCTTGAACTCTTAGACTTATGGACTCTTGGACTCTTGACTCTTGAACTTTTTAGCATAATTCCGAAGGTAAATCTAAAGTCGCATTTCAACTATGAAACATCTCTTTCAAGAGTCAAGCATCAGAAACTAGACCAAACCTATTTCGAACGACTAAACCTACATTATGTCACATTCCTATGAGGCATCTTTGAAAAAACGAATCACCAAACATTTTTGTTTCGGTTTCCTACTTCGTACCGTGAACAATTTAACGCACCGCATCGAAAAAGTCGGAAACTTGAGCGGCTAATCAAATTTTACTCGCAAAAAAACAAACTCCACATAAGATCAATTATCTGTCGAATTAGATTAAATAATTATTTCCAGTGCGAGTCGAATTGACAGCGGTAAAAAAAGCGGAAGACGAGTAGCCAAAAACAATCATTTTCCAATCAAACTGTTTGAACTTGACCGTGAAAGGATAATAACCGTTACGGCATCCAAGTTGTCTAATCACCGAGAGAGCAACGTGGTTTCCATGGGTGATGGCAGCACATTTTACTTGAAAGATCGAACCCAAATCGGAGGAAAACAAGCAAATCGACAGTCAGCGGTTTTATTATTGAAAAAAAAGGCTTAAGGTTTAAACACAATTGATACGTTGCGGCTGCGTTTGCGGCAATTTGACAGTTATCCCATACATTTTCTGTCAAATTAACGTCAACGCAACGCAAACGTATCCATTGTGCTTGGGCCTTTACGCTATTACGGGGAATAAATAATTGTGCATTACGTGTTTACAATTGCCTGCTTTGCACTTAGTAAATGTGTAATTAACTGTTTTCAATGGACCGTTTGGTAACTGTAGTAAGGGTGAATATTTGTGTTAGATTTTCGTACAATCAGAAAGCTTTTGTAAATAATTATTGTTTTAAGATATTGACAAGATACGAACATTCAGGTCGACAATTGTTTCGGAAACGTTGTCTATCAATTTAACGAAAGAATGTAATGACATCAATCATTTTTGACACCATGAGCTCGCGCTATCAAATTTCCATAGAATTCGAAACATTTGACATAGCGGATTGCGATACGCTTGAAATTATAAATTGATAATAAAATCATTCTTCCGTGACGCCACGCTCGTTGACCCGCAGTGGTTACTACAGTCATCATCCAACCTTCGATCGGTCAGTGAAAGGTATTCGCACACTCAATCACTCACAAACTCACACATACGCCTACTCCGATGGGGCGGTAGGAAAAGCGCGTCCCCACAGAATAACAAGCCCGTGTCGGAATGGAAATTGATGACACGATGATTATTACGGACTGCGGATACGTTTATTTAAATAGTCTCACACAGCCGGCTTACGTCTCATCCTTGACCCCCTTCGCCTCCCCTGTGGGTACAGCATAATTACACTCATCCAAGAGCGCCCACCCAAAACGGGACTCCACAGCTGTCTGCACTACGAGACGCACTGGGCTGGGGTAATTGATTGCCGTTTTGGCATTAACAAGCATAAATAATGATCCGTTGGTTGGTTGGCAAGGGGGGCTCGCGCTTGAATGCTAGATTTTGCGGAAAATTATGACTTACGATCGACTAGGGAACGAGGTCGATTTGATCGCGATTTGTTTTCATTACACCAGACGGTTCGCATACGAATACTGGGTAATTTGCTCTCCGGGGGCAAATTCGAAGAAAAGGTGATTACTATGCTAATCAACGGTGCGACAGCTTGTTGACCTCTTCCTGCAAAAAAAAAACGAAAACGTACGGTGGGAAAATGATCCTCTTTTTAATTGCGTAGAAGCTGGTGAGTGCCAATCATGGCTGCCATGACATTTTAGTTCGCCGAAAATCGATGAAGATTTGATCTATCCAATCGACACGACACTAACGCTCAGGGGGAATCTATCTGTCAAATATCGTGAAACCGTGACCAACACATTTGGCAACAAAGCGTCTGTATGTTTGGTTTTTGTCGTTTTGATCGAAGTTGAATGGAACGTTCTCTTTTAACAAAACTCGAGAAATCGCGAAAAACTTTTATTAATAATGCGTTCCGTAGTGAAATTTTAAGACAGCAACAAGTTTTTAACGAAAATTGGTGATGTTTTATCGTCACATTGGTAATTTATCAAACGTCATGGACCAACAAACTACATGGACCAGAGTTGATCTGCGATAACGCACACATATATGAAATTTGACAGCGGTAATTCCCCCCTGCTAACGCTATCGCTGCTTGTGCAACAACACTTACGTAACCCGTTTTTCTTGCAACTGATGAAGAATGCGAACCATCCTCTCAAATCCGCTCACTTTCCAACGAAAGCCTCGAATATTTCAGTCCGCTCTGATACATTTGAATGCACATGTTAATGTGCCAAAAAACACAGCCGACCACAAATCGCTCATCATCCAACTCGGTGGACACCGCAGAAAAAAATAGCAGTTTCGCAGTTCATTACCAGGGTATTCGCGTTGACGATGTTGCTGATATTTGTTTGGTTTTTGCATGCGAAAAAGAAGGAAGGAAATATTTTTGCTTTTGTCATCACGCACATTTTGACAATTACCTATGAGTGTTCACGTAGATGCGAACAGCCTTCAAAATCTCTTTCAACGCGAATAACCCGAATAATAAACCCAGATTCGAGCAACGAAACCCGGAAAGCCAACTAACGACCGACGCATCACGTGGAATTCTGTTTTTTTATTTATGACTTGAGCGAAAGCGAGAAAAAAACGTAGTAGACCGTCGTAGCATCCTCGTACGAAGCATCGAATCGAAAGCTTTCGCTTAACTTTCGTTTGTCGGTTTTGCGTTGCGTTTGTCACACGCGGGATAACGAATTGCTTTTGATTGCACCGACGCACAGTGCGTTGCGTGTATGAAAATGTCGGACAGACTATTTGCATATATGACGAATATACATAATCGCAAAAGTAATTAAAGCGACAAATTAATTTTTTCTTGTTTATTGTTTCCTTAATATTTCTTATTTAGGAAATCAACTCAATAGGTCTGTTCGACAAAGAGCAAACTTGCAGCTAGAACCACTTCCATAGGTTCAAGAGTGCCAAGCCAAAGTAAGCTTTGGAAAGATACCTTGCCATACTTTTCTGAGAGTTATATTTAATCTATATTGGGAATTCAATGATCTACAAGTTTGTCAAAAAATCTCTGGGATCACGCCTTCCATCGCATGAGGAAGTAAAGCCGTTGGCGCCGGTCCGTTAATAAACGGGTCGTGAGTTAGGGTCCTGGGTGTGGAGTCGCCTCCCTGGGCGTCGGTGATTGGCCACAACAGTGGCGGAACTAGACCGACGGAAAATAAGCGAGAATAAAAAAAAAAAAGTTTGTCAAAAAATACAAAGCTCCAGAGTGTGAGAGAATGTTAGGAGATTGTATCCAAGACTCGACCGCATAACTGACGTAGGATAGGTACACTTCCCGACAAAAATTTTTGTTGATTTATAGCTTGTAAAGTTACGTTTGAATGGATTCCGGCTGAACTACAGCTTAATAAGCTGTTCTATAACACCATTGTTTGTTAAGTTGGTATTAGCAAATTCTTTGTTGATAGTGTTCCATTAATAAGTCATAAAGTCTACTATTATTCGTTCAAATCAAGCAACTCTTCATTGGTTAGCCCACATGGAATTTGATTTGTGCAACTCGAAACTGTTGAACAACGCAACTGATGCACACATCACGAACAAAACCCTTTTTATTATTAATGCGCTTTTTGGTTGGCAATCTATGAACATTAAATTTTATTCCATTTATATCCAGGCACGTTCGCAGAGTTTGTTGATAAACTCAATCAAAAAATTGATCTCAGACTACATATTTATTATTGTGCCTTATAGATAAGTATTTACTATGCTTTTTGTTGACTTTCGTCCCAAAAAGGACGGTTGAGTTCATATTTTCCAAAGCTGGGAATCAATCAAATAATACCAGCTATAATAATAATTCCTGCTTTCTTCGAAGGCAGAACAGCTTGGTTGTTACAGAGAACATTTACCTGGACAACTGAAGACGCCGGATAGAAGCTCGTTTAGTTTCTCGTCATTACGAATTGCTTCTTGCAGGATGATTCTCGTTCTATTATCTCTAGCAACGTCCCCTGCCAAATCCAACACTTCTGCAGCAAGGAACATTGCAGCCGCCAGATCGATAGGTACTGCTATACCAACCCGCATAATTTACGAGTACTGGCCAGTACTCGTATCGTGAACAGTTTTAGAACGTTATGCATCTTTTTCTAAGTTTTGCGTAGGTGACGTGGTGGGAATGTAATCACGAAGAATAAATGTGAACTGGAACCAATTTTAAAATATACACCCGAATAGCGCGAAATTCAGTTGACGAATGAATGATGATGTGATGAAATTAATTCGTGTGATTGTCTTTATTACCTACGGAGAGGACTAACGCGACAAGTGGGCCACGCACACGGTATTATGAAAGAAAGTAAAAAAAAAGTTGGTTTTCCGTCAACTGTTCAACCGTCAACAAACTCGTCATTAAAATTGTCGAGGACACAAGCGGCTGAATAGCCAAGTTTAGCTTCCCGTTCTATTGCTGTTACTAGTAGAGTTGGCTAAATACACTGGGTTTCTCAAGGCCACAAATCCGTTCTTGAAGCAAAGCTGATTTTTTACCATGCAAATTATGAAATATGCAGTTCTATATTTATATCAAGCGAATAAAAAGAAACTATTTTTAATCAATTGGATAATTTTGATGCGCTAAAAAACAAGGCGCCGTCCGCTACGCAATGCTACAATCAAATAAGCCTGTAAAGTAGGGAAAACTATCAAACATAAAACGGCAATTCTGCTAGGTCGGTTTCCAATAAATCATCCTTATGCTACAGTGATTGGATGAACAATGAAGACTCAATTGTTACATGCTGGCTTTTATATGTGACTTATGACAGTTATACTGCCGTGAAACGCATATCAGTCCCATTTGCATTTTCGTCGCAAATATATAATATATAAACAGTGACTATCTGGCAAAACTATTTCTCTGGACAAAATGTCTTTTGTGTTTCATATTATCACCGTTACTACTTAATGATAAAAATACCCTTGCTTCCAAAGTAAAGTAATTTGGTCTGTGATTCTTTAGAGAAAAGCTTGTAAATTATATTTCAATTGTCACAGATACAACAATTAGAAAAGTTTGTTTTTGAATGAAAACTTTTGTGACTCTTGTGAGAAAATTTGCAAAAGTTTTTCTATAAAAAGTAATAGTTACACAATTACAAAAACTGTTGCCCCATTTTTTTCTAAAACATTTGGGGGACAATATTGAGACCAAAGCCTTATTTTATTTGTGACTCTCGTGCGGATTGGGAATTGTTTCAAGATGCTTTGCGATGGTTGCAGAGGGACAAAAAAATAATAGGGTATATCGGACTACTTCGGCAGCGGTTCGCTTCGGTTGGTTTTACATTAGACTGCTGTGAAAAAACTTACCGAAGCAGTCCGATAGCCTACACGTTGCACTGTGGTCCAGCAATGAAAAAAGGTGGTCAAAATTCATTTTTTCATAAACGTTACATTTTAGAGCAATACTGTCTTCGGGAAAGTTTTAGAGTAAAAAAGACCCTTCTTTGGACATCAACAGATCCGTGATGAATCCCCCTACAAGTGAGATAAAAAGAATATTTTCTCAAAAAATCAATATTTTTTATCGCCGTTTTTAATTTTTATCGCCGGCAAAGTTTTCCAAAATAACATAACAAAACACTGAAGACACTAGGTAGCTAGTTCTCAACCTTACTGAGCTATCTGATTATGTTAAATGATGTTTAAAAAGAAAAGGTTTTTGCCGTTAAAATTCATATTTTATACCGCTATACCTCTGATATTCTCACTGAACTTTTAAAACAACGTCAGACCTTTATTTTTTATATGTTATAGCAGACTTTATTTTATGATAATTAGGTTTCTATCAATTTTTCCTGCCAACAAATTAACTTTTGACAAGTAATTTTCGGTTTTCTGCCGTTTCCCAGCACATCCCACGGCAAGATTACCACCAATTGAATTGTCAATGTGCTCTGCACACACGGCAGTAAAAATTTCTTGCAGAAATTTACAGAAACTTATAAAATCATGCAACACAATGACTTTAACGTAAGTTTATTTATGTCACGTTGATCATTAGCGGATCTTTGTTGGAAAAAACATAGCAAGCTTTGCATTTTTACGTTTTGACACATCTTTTGAAGCATAATCGATGCATGTAAACACGTGTTTTTTGAAATTTAAATTTCAGCTCAAATATTCTCGAATAGATGCACCATCCATATAAATTATCTTTAGTAGGCAACAATAATAATTAGCTATTGTTTACATTCATTGATAATACTACAAAAGATGCACCAAAACGTAAAAATGCAAAGCTTGCTATGTTTTTTTTTGCAACAAAGATCCACTATTGATCAACGTGGCATAACGTTTATGAGAAAATGACTTTTGACCACTTTTTTCATTTCTGGACCACAGTGCGTTGCCCCACTGTCGGCTGTCGGTGCATGAAGCAAAACCGGGAAGGAAGTACTCCTCCTAGTCGAGCAATTTCAGTCGAGGATAGCCCGGGGTACGTAAATATCCTTTGCAAACCTGCAGTGAAGTGCAATAACTCTATTAATAAAATAATACTATACCCTAATAGTGGCCATTTTACCAAAGTTTAAGAGCGCGCTCTTATGATTGTGCCCAGTATGGTTACTTGATACAACAATATGAGCATTAAATAACCACCCGATGTAATGCTAGTTGTTCAAGTGTATCTCCATTTCCACGTTTATTTTACTTTTGACGTAGAACTACGACTTACTTTTGAGAGAGGGTGTAAAGTGAAGATTCAAGGGATATATAATATTTTGTGTCTAATTTCAAATCCTCAGAATTTGGTTAGTTTTCAACGGATTTCTTTTTTTTGCAGCAATCGATTGGAAAATTAGCTGCAGGAAATTTTATATTCTAGGATGTTAACTAATGTATAATGTCCAGCCTTGTTTTGAACGCGTATTTCGAACAATCAACACGGAAAACAAGGACAAATACTATCCAATATAGGTATTTCAGGAATCGCGACAACATCCAGAAGCCATAAATAGACCTCAGACGCCATTTTGAATTCCAAGGTAGCGAAAACTGAAAATCGACCCCAGACGCCATTTTGAAATCCGATTTTTTCCGATTTCTGATAAAAACCAAAAAAAGCCAAATACCATTTAATATGAATTTCCCAGCTGTCAGCTGTCAGCTGTGTCAGTAGGATCGTAGCGCTCAATGAGGTATACAAAGGTGAGGAAGAAGAAGACATTTGTCTGTATTAGTAACGAAAATAAGGTAAACAGAAGCACGTGTTGGGGTTGTGACGTAGATCTCCAAAAAACGAAAATGCCATTTAGAATTGTGTTCCGAATTGTTTAGCGACGCAGGTAGGCGTTTTCAGCCGTAAACTGTCATAGCTTGTGAAAATTTCTTGAAAAAAATGTACCGAACATTGATTTTTGAGCATTGTTTTTTGACTTCTACGTTATCACTGTTAACAAAAAAGAACCCGAGACTCGAACCATCTCCGTACCTTTCTATATTCCATTGCGTAGCGCTAGCCCTGCAATTGTCCTGTACACTTAACAGTTGACTGCGAAGTCTGTGTATAATAAACAGAAGATCGAATTCCGATACGGAATGTAGCACCAAGGCTTTCCTTTTTCACCATTTAACATGATTATTTCTGGAGACAAAATGATACCCAAAAATCGGAAATTGATGTCCAATTGCCCATGTTTGTCCACGGGAGGAAGGGTAGGGTGTAATGATAATGTCAACGTGGAACGATATTTTCATTTTTCATGAAAGTTGTAGCTCTGTGCCTACTTTCCAATTAGCCATGAGCTTAATTTGGGAACAATTTCATCCATGTATGGAACCACTTTTAGTTGAATTTGGAATTAATTTTTGTTCTGCCTTCTTCGCTTAACGCATCTGTTCTCCAACCATTAGGTTGAATTTGAATCATTTTCTCATTGGTATCGTCCTCTCGTTAGAATTATTTTATTAATTTGAAGAAAATTTAAGATCATTTTCTTTATTTTTTTCTGGATCGCAGAAGCTTCCTCAAGCATTTTTGCGTTTTTCAGAGAATTTTTTTAAAAATTACGGGACGAATGTTTATTATCGTTTGTTTTATATGTACCTAAGAAGCATTTTTCAGATCTTGTTGTCTATGTTTTGATCATATTTTATTTTGACTTTTTCCATGTAGTCAAAGTTCAGAGACGTTTTGCAACCATTTTAAGCTGAATTCAAAATTAATTCTTTTCTTATTTTGCCAAGCCGTTCGGAGCATTTTAGGATGTTTAGGGCGAAATCTACCAGAGTTTTTATGCATTATAGATTTAGTCTGGATGACTTTTTCTTGAGTTTGGTATTTTTATTGATTGGTTTATAGTTGCCTTTCTAAAGTAATTAGATACTAATTTTAAATCGATATTTTAGATGTGTTTTTTTTTTCTTTTGATTTGGACTTATTTCTGTTGTGGCCTTTTCACTGTTTTGTTTTGTTTTCGTAAGCTTTCGAAGTACTTCCAGTTATTTCAGGGTGTTATTTTGATTATTTTGCTCCTGGGTTTTCCAGCTTTTAAGAGCACTTTAGTTAAATTAAATTGTTTGTTTTTTTTTTTTGGACGCTGTTGTTTTTTTGTTCTAGCAAACCTCATACAGGAAATTATGCATTTAATTTTTTCGTAAACGCCTCAGAGTCGAACTGAATTCATAGTTATTCTGTTCACTCAAGTTAAATTAGGAATGTTCTGATAAAATATATAAGAATTTTTGAAAGGACGGTCGGCTTCCATTTGTGAATTTTCGTTCCGTAATATTTTACTACAGTAAAATATGTTCACAGGTAATAGTTTGGGTCTTTGTACTTGTGTTGGACTTGAACTTCTGCTTTCAATGCACCATCGAAAACTTTCCAATCCCGAACTGGGAGTGCAACTTGAAACGTCTTCATATTTATCGAATGGTGTGGTAACGTTGGCGAAAAAACGAATAAAAAAAAACAATGATCTCCATCATTTCTGAATCCTGTTTCGTTACACAACTCGCAGACCAAAAGCTCAAATCAAACAAGGATCCACGCTGTAAGCGTTCGAAGCCGATGAAAACGAAAAAAATAAAAACGCTAAACAAAACGATAACCGCTGCCAAACAAATGAATCGACTTAGCATGGCGACCGGTGCGCAGCTTTTTCACACCATAATCATCCCAGTAAGCAGGCAGGCGCCTTCTAATCGACCATACAGCCGAATCGGCTGCCAATGAAGATTTTTATCGTCATCACCGTTGGAAATCTTGCGTGTGCAGCGCGAAGCCGTAAAAGCTGGGTGCGCTAGTCTGGCTAAACAACTGCACACATAGCAGGCAGGGAGCTGAAAGAGATTGCGGGAAAATTGAAAAGAAAAAAAAAAGATGAGATAACTTTGGATGCAAACGATGCCAGACAAACAATCGCAAAACTTGCGGCAGTCTTCGATGAATCGTTAAAGAAGGGTACGAAGCGGTTATCGGGTTACTCTGCTGGGCTATGCAGCAGCACAGAGATGCAGTACAGGATAAGCAGACAGTGGGAGAAGACCCTGCGCTTCACAAGTGCTTGCTTGCTTCGATGCGGTGTGACGTGATCTTCGTTATGGAGAATGTGCAGTAATATGCATACCTTTGGATGATTTTGTATTGTTGTTACTCGGTTGACAACAGCAGGGGGTAACCAGTGGCGGTGTAAAAAGAGCCTACTGTAATGAGTTTCAATGCTTGGTGTGATGGCGTTTGTTGAAAGGAAAATTATTACCTAATTAAGCGATTGCGCAATAGAGCTGAAAAGTGACATTGAATCTCTTGCTTCGGCTGTTCAAGTATTTTGTTCGAAATGCAATCTTTTTGTAGTAAGAAAAAAAAAAACGGTACAAAATTCCGGGATGCTATTGTTGTTAAAGTCACGATAATCATTACCCAACTACAGTTGGCCTGTGACATTGAACTATGCATAGCTATGGTGGTTTAGGTTTTGTCATAAAATCGTGGTGCAGCACAAACGGACCCAAGGCAGCTGCCAGCTTCCCTGGCAACTTGTAGTCTCGAAGCGTTGCGATCATTTGCACGCGATAAATGCCAGCATACTGCGGTGATGCGAGAAAAGGTCGCGTCTCATTTCGAGAGACGAATCCGAAGCTACTCTGACGCGAATTCGTTCATGCTTGTTATGTTTACAACTCTTTTGTCGAATTCCGTTCAGCCAGCACCGTGGGCACGTTTTTTTGTGTTTTGATTCCAAACCCTGCGAAGCGGAAGTAAAGACACACTTTTGATGACAATGTTGGGAAAAAATAATCAGAAGAGAATTTTAATTACACTGTATCAAAAAGTTTTGGTTTTTCAAACTATTCAAATGTTTAATCAGAAATCTTTGGCGCATATTTATCAATCTAAATCAGCGAGAAACCCAAAGGAAAATACTAACAGTCAGCAAAGGAAACCCTGTGCACGACCTTGAATTCAGTTTTTAAAATCTCCCTTCGTCTGTTCTGTTCTCTTAATGCACATTAATTATGATGAATAAACTCAAAATATTTGTCGTGACAAATTTGAGCCGCCCCGGGTGGCCTTAGAATTGAATTATTCAGTACTTCTTGACTTGGCGCCTGTTTAACGCACTTTGCTCAACGCAAAACCGCACGAAATGCAGCCAACCTCAACCCTGGCCCTGCGGAAGGCAACAACGCGGACAGCGGCTACTAGATCATGGATTATTTTGTTCTGCTAGGACCGGGGTGGTGGCGTTTAGACACTTGTTTTTCTGCGCCCCCCCGGTTGTTGAATGTTTACGTTTTCACTTGCTAATGTTTTCGAGTGCAACGACGCTTTGTTCGTGCCCCGTCATGGTCACTGGAGCTCGAGTGGCGAAGGGCCGGGGCAGGCTTGCTTTTTTCAATGTCAAAAGCTGTGCTCTGCTCACGCCAAACCGGTGTTCAATGTAAACAGTGTTTTGATTTTTTTTTTCTTTCGCGATTAGCTGAATTGCCCTGGTCACAGCACAGTAGCCGGTGAGTCTTGCGAAGAAATTCGCCGCATCAGTTTGCTCCTTAGATCTTATCATGTCTAATTTGATGGACTGTCAAGGCTGAATTTAAAAGCGTTTTCATTGGCAGATTTCACTGCAAACGTTCTACGAATGATTGTTTCTAATTAACTCTTCATTTTAGTACCTTCGGTATGACGATCTTGATAAGACAAAAAAATAATCGGAATCCCATCGCAAAGTAATAACCTAGGGCAGCGCCTACTTGTTGGAGGAGGGGATGTTCATACAGTACAACTCTCTACACAATGCAGGGGAAGTGGTTTTGCTAATCCCTCGCAGCAGTAGCATCATGTTCGTCCAGTCCAGTTTGACCGTCCAGTTTGACCGTTATACGCCTTTGCAGTGTTGTTACGGACTCTTGTAGCAGCAGCAGCAGCATGTTTATAATTTAAATGTAAACCTGCTTGTATGTTCACCCGTTCGAATGCGGATTGCAGGAAAGTGCATTTGCCTCAGCCAGCAGGTCGGTCAAACAACGGACTTTGACGGGTAAGGAAAACACAGAACAGACAAACCGGACGCTGACTGCGAAATGTAAACCCTTTCCGAAGTTTGTTAAATTTCCGGCCCGGTTCTGTGCTTCCCATTCCGTATGTCATGTTAGTTCAGAGCAATCGAATGTCCAGATGAATAATTCAATCTTCAGTGGGTTTGTGAGTGACAGCTTAGATAGAAACAGGCTCTGTTTGCCTACTACATGTCAAGATTGGTGGCACTAGAACAAATGTAGAAATGTTTCCTTTGACTTTACTTGATTTTAGTACAACTTCTGAAGGAACAATTCAGGCTTGTAAGAGCTTGTCTACATTGTTCGCTGCTGTAACTTTACTATTTCTAGAACAAGTCCTAATGTTTGTGACTACATTCGGAATGAGGTTTATGGTTGGAGCTTGTTTTGTCGCCTTTTAATAGGCTAAATATCAGAAGATCAGTCAAGATCGACAAGAAGAAATCTAAATTTAAGGCAACAAGAAGTTAAATGGAATTCAACACAAGATTTTACAAAAGCGACCACGAACCTTTTCATTTTTTGTCACTGTTAAGCATTGAAGTAATGATGACTAACTTTGCACAAAATTCTTCTTCATTTTATCTGTCCAATGACGTATAGATTATGGTTATCCAGTTTGTTGTTGAACCGTTTTTACCGTTTGAAATCTGATGTAACATAACGTAATCGTAGGTGAAAAAACAGCTTAAAAATCTTAGTAAGTCCGATAGTATGAAAATTTCTCAGACAGCAAATTCAAAAAAAGCTGCCTTCAAAGTCTAATAAGTCGCAAAGAAATGATTTTAAATTGAAAAATACATGTTTTACCACCACAATTACTCATGTACTTGAACTAGTATGGGTTTCTTTAGTTAAACCTCAACAGAAATGCATTCCGGTCGATAATTGGTGAAGCAAATCCACCAACTGCAGTCTGCAGTTTAGCATCAGAGATTCATTTCGAACCGACCCTACCAGGCGTTGTTGACCGTTCCGAAGTGTGACAGTGACAGAGAAAGCTCACAATATCGCGCCATTCAACGTCACGCCGCCAAAGAGTCAGTGCAAAAGTGTCATCAAAGCTAACATCAATCCGCTACCGCGTGCGTCCCAAAACACGACAAACCGTACGTGCATGGCTTCCAGCTAACCTGCCAGAAAGCCTTCTGGGTCGTGTGTGCGAATACCATGACGACAAACGGATTACTACATGGACCTACCGAACCACCAGAATCATCGAAATGAAACCATTAGAGCTTTGAACATTCAGGGGCCACAGCTTGACCCACTCGGCAGCCGTCACTCGACCGGCACGCGTTCAAATTGCTGCGTGGCACGGAATGTTTGGCACGCTGTTTTGTGTGTGTGTTTAATGTGTTTATTGTTCTGGGACAGTAGCCGAGACCTTTTCGATTAGGCACAGTAGGCCTAGGTTGGGCACCGACTTAATGCGGAATGTACAAATTGTTCTCCGCGTTCAAGATGCCAGTAAGTAAGCCATCAGCAAATTCTTCAATCACGATCGCTGATCTGCAATTTGCGATCTACAATTCAAATGTCAACGGACCTCGGAACGGACGGAGAAAAGTCCACGAACTGGAAAAGAAAATCCAAAAATTAAAGGTTATACCACCACGATACGAATGAGGTACCGCACAGTGTGGGAGCGTCAATCGCTGCGATACTCCACAGGTGGTGGAGCGAGAACCGGGATCGATTTCTATTCCCATAAAGGTGCAAAACTTTGCCATCCAGCGGAGCTGGTTTTGGGCTATCAGTTGCATCAAAGTAGGCTTATTACCAGTGAAGGCGCAGCTGCAGCATATTCCAGAAGAAAAATAAACAATCAAACTAGTTTGGGGCACAATGCTTTGATAGGCTAGTAGTAAAGCAGCAGGCTACTTGGACCGCGGTTCAACTGAGGTTGGCTTGGAAATTGGTTGGTCTTTTTCTTGTTCGCTTGCAAATTATCGAGTTTCTCTTTGAATCCACGAGAAAAAATGCGATCTTGGTTGGTTGATTGTCGTACGGAGGATATTGAGACTGGATTGAGGGTATTTTCTTGGTATTAACCACGGGAATGGCATCGCTGTCAGCTACCATACATTTGACGCGTTACCAACATCACTGGTACTGGCACCCGAAAAATGGGCAGTTTACCCTTATCTTATGTTGATTCGGGCAAACCGGCTAAATGTTGACTGCAATTATTAATAGCATATCAGACAGTTTTGAGCAATTTCTTAAGGTTTTCACATGGTATGTGATATTCTAAGTGATATTTAGTACATTAATTGTGTCCCAAAGCAAAGTGAAGCAAACTGTGACAGCAGAAAAAGTAGTTTTGGAACAAACGGTACAGGAATAGATGTTCGTAATGCTTGAAGGCTACTATACCATTCCCTTGGTATTAACCATCTTAGGACGAAGAACTACACAGTTTGATGCTGGGGATCAATTAATCGACCTTTAGGGGATAATTACAACGATTATGATTTGCCAATCATAAAAGACGTTTCTATTTGTTTTCACAATTGCAGACAATTCGAAAGAGTCAGATTTGATTTTTTTTTTAAATTCTACAGAGCACTTGTTTAAGGAATCATGGGATGTAAATTATAATCTCAAAGACAATTGGAATTTAAAAATATCCAAAATTTTTAGAAGTTCCTGAATATTCTAAAGGATTTAAATTTTGTTTTCTTTACTTTACTGATGAAATTCCGATAGAATTTTATTTACTTTGCCCATGAAAAACGTATTTTCGTGCCTGCACCGAACTCAGAGTACTGTTTCATAACAAGTAAAGGGTAGAAATTCGATGTCTATCGGTATGGTAAATTACGATGGAAGGGATGTTGCGGATATCCGCAATCGCGGATTTCTACGGATTTCCCCTTATGTCCCCCTCTTTTCTACGGATTTCCCATATAAATGTTAATCCGTACTCCGTAGACTTGACTTTTGCCTGCGTCAACGAATTTTTTTCGAATCACGGATAGATATTTTTCAGATTTCAAGCAGATTTTTCCGGTTTTTCGAGCAGTTGCAGATAGTTTTCAAAAAAATCTGGCATCTCTGGTTGAGTGCATGAGTACGAGAGAATATTGAAGCAGAGAAAAACGTTAAAGATAAAGTGTTTTCTTGCTATCTTTATCGATACAGTTTACTGTGCAAAACCAGGTATAGCCACCAAATTCGAATTCCACAGACAGACAAACACTCGGAGCAGCTATTTAGGATATTTTCTCAGATAGAATATTTTTCAATATTCAATCGTCGGAATAAACTGCTGTTATTAAACACACCTTGTTACCCGTGGGAGAAACAACGACATTCGCATGGTAGCAAAATCGATTTTTTTTTTCATGCCAACTGTCTTAAGCCTGTAGTACACTTTTTGTCTAATGGTCAAATATTTGACCTTCTGACATAATGGTCAAATTTATTTGACATCATGGTTGTTGTTTGCCCGTGTTTGCCCCATGTTGAAATCGGAGAGTGACAAATAATTATCTTTGACCAAATTTTTATCTGTCAAAAAGTGACAAATATTTGACGCTCGGTCAAAGAGTGTACTACAGGCTTTAGAAATGCATGAATTGTCGAAATCTGGTGATGTTTCTAAACAAAATTTTTTCATCAATCGACTTTAGAAGTCAGAAAATTTTCGACTTAGAAGTTTATTTTTGAGATTTTTTTTTGAGACTACACCAGATCTCGAAGTTTTATGCATATCTGAGACACCTGGTTTAAAAAAAAATCTATTTCGACAGTTTCTGTGCATTTTACCGTCGGTCAAAAGAACCGAAACTTTTTGAGGCTTCCAGTTAGAATGTCCGATTGAGCTGAAATTTTGCATGAGGGCTTTTTTCGAGAAGGGGAAACTTTCATTAGCACCCTAATAATCAGTAATACGGAACTCTAATATTGAAAAAAAAATGAGGCTTGCACTGCCAATATTTCTATGTTTACCATATTTGGCCTTGCCAATGTTGCCATTTTCGGCAGTTTTAGCATTTCTGACATTTTCGATATTTTTGGCGTTTTTGACATTTTCAATATTTTTACATTTTGGAAATACCTTATGTCACTTCTGACATTAATAACGTTTTCTAGTACCATTCTTAATATTTTTGACATTTATAAATATTTATAAATTTGTAAAACTGTCCCGGCAAGCTTAGTACCATTTTTTTTAAGTTGAATTTTTGTTTCGAGCATTATCACGACTATGGAAATACTCATATTTGGTGATATTTGGTTACTTTCAAAGTTAGGAGAGGTGTCGACCCATCATAGAAACATTTTTCACCCCCGAAAACTTTCACATGCCAAATTTGGTTTCATTTGCTTGATAAATTCTGGAGTCATGCATAAACTTGTGTTCTATTTGTATGGAAGCTCTCCTTTCCACATTTCTTATCCCCAAAAACCTCCGCATGCCAAAATTGGTTCCATTTAATTGACTAGTTTATGAATTATACAGAAATTTGCGTTTCACCCCGCCCCCCACCCCTTCCTTGGAAGAGAGGAGTGTCCAGAGAAGTGCCAAATTTGGTTCTATTTGCTTAAATAAATCTCGAGTTATACAGACATTTGTGTTTTGTTTGAATGGGAGCCTTCCCTTCCAGAGCAAGGAAGGGTGTCAAACTACCACAGAAATAAAAAAAAATATCTTTTCAATACATGACGGTGTCAACTTTGGCCTCATTCGCTTGATCAGTTCTCGAGTTATGCAAAAAAATTGGTTCATTTGTATGGAGGCGCTCTCTTCCATAGGAGGGAGAAGTCTCAAACTATCATAAGAACATTCCCGGCCCCGAAACCCCCTACATACAAATTTTAATGAGGATCGGTTCAGTAGTTTCCAAGTCTTTGTCGATTGTGACAGACATACAGAACTCAATTTTTATGTGTATAGATTTTCATTATTAGACGAAGCGAATATTTGCTATTTTTGGTACGAATTTTGATTGCACAAAATAAAATCTGTACCAAAAATCGCAAATATTTGCTTCGTGTAATACTTGCCTAAACATATAAAAATGCAGCTCTGCCTTCCTGATCCATATTGGCTTGAAAACTACTGAACCAATCGGCGTGAAATTTTGAATATAGAAGTTTTAGGGGCCGATAAAGGTGACTAAGTTAGTTCGAGACCCCTCCCTCTTCTGGAAGGGAGGGGTTCTATACAAATGAAACACAAATTTCGCACAGCTCGAGAACCAATGAAGCGAATACAACCAAATTTGGCATGTGAATGTTTTAAGGGGCAACAAATATGTCAATAATGCCTCGACACCTCTTCCTCTGTTGGAAGGAAGGGGTTCCATACAAATTGAACACAAATTTCTGCCCTTCTCGAGAACTGATAAAGTAAAGCTTAGCTTAGCTTAGCTTGACTGACTGCACATATCAATGGTTGCACTCCGTGATTGATCCGAATCAGTAAAATTGCACAGTGAATCAACTGAATGGGGTCGGGAGTGACCGATCATTCCATTGTACAAGTTTTAGTGATTCAATACTTTGAAGGATCAATAACGACGCCGGCTACGTCCTTGCAATCAGGTGAGAAGAGGAAAGGGATGTTAGTGTGACCCTTGCTATTTGGAGACCGTGTTAACCTCTGCATCTCCACAAAGGTCACAGGAAGGAGGTTTGTGTTAGTAGGGGAGGGCTCGTTAGATCAGGATTCACTTTGATAAGTGATGCGATCATACATGTAACTCCTACCCGTCTATATTTAGCAATTTTCGGTCTATTCTATATTCAGCCGGCTGACTAGAGGATTCTCGAGAACTAATCAAGTAAATGAAGCCAAACTTGGCATGCGAATGTTTTAAGAGGTAACAAATATATTCATAATAGTTTGACACCCCTCCCTCTTCTGGAAGGGAGGGGTTTTCTACAAATGAAACACAAATTTCTGCACATCTCGAGAAATAAATGGAATCAAATTCGATATGTTGAGGTTTCTGAAAGCAAGAAAAAAAATTCATGGTGATTCGACACCCCTCCTTCTTCTGGAAGAGAGGGCTCATAAAAGTGAAACTCAAATTCCTTCACAACTTAAGAACTAATCAAGTAGATGAAGCCAGATTTCGAATATGGAGGTTTTCGGGAGCAAAAAAATATTTCATGGAGGTTAAACACCCCTCCTACTTCTGGATGGGCGGGCTCTTATACAAATCAAACACAAATTTGTTTCGACACTCCTCTGTACTCTGGAAGGGAAGGGAGGTCTCCCTTAAAAAAAAAAAACAGATATTTTAACGAGGTTTTTCGGGAAACAGCCTGAAATGGTCGGGGAACAGGAGCCAGAACTCGACTCCAGACGCCATTTTTGGCGACCTCCGGTTTCTGAAAAACAGCCTAAAGTGACCAAACACCACCCAATATGAGTATACCTGGAAACAGAATGATGCAAGGGGCTATAAATTGACCTCAAACACCATTTTGAATTGTGAGATGGCAACTTCTGGAAAACAGCCGAAAATGACCGAATACTACTCAATATAGATATTTCCGTAATCGGGATGATGCACAGAAGCCAAGCATTGACGCTGGACACCATTTCGAATTCAAAGATGACCACTTTCAGTCTCTGGAAAACGACCGAAACAACTGGATACCACCCAATACGGGTATTTTCGGAGTCAGATTGATGCCAAAGAACAGCTGAAAACGACCAATATGGATATTTTCAGAATAGAGATGATGTACAGAAGCCAAAAGTAGAGGCTGTTGTCATTCCGATAAAACCTATCATTTCAAACGATTTGCCTTTTGACTTTGATCATATCCTATGTCCGATTCGTCGTGCTTTTGCAGACTATAGCAAATCGCAATCAATGAATTCGGAGTGTTTAAAATTATTTAATTAAACACAAAAATAAGCGGGACGAAGTTTGCCGGGTCAACTAGTTGTTGAATATAAAGCAAGTCAAACTATTTTTTATTTATTTTTTTAGTTTAGGCAGTGAATGTAGGGATGAAACTGGAGAAATCAATTAACTGAAAAATAGGATATTAGAAACTTCGAAAAAACAATAGTTCTGGAGGTGGGACATTATTGCTACCTTGCTAATGTTAAATTTTTGCTTCATTGTCAATGTTGACATTTTCAACGTTTTCGATATTTTTTACATTTTCGGCAGTTTTGACACATTTGATGTTTAAGATCTCTTTGACATTTCCGGTATTTTTATATTTCACAAACACATTTTTGCTACAATATTGGCCTTTTCAACGTTTACCATATTTTTGACGCTTTCGGCAGTCTTGACATATGTTCGTTTTTCTTTTTTTCCATTTTAAACATTTTCGATCATTTTACATTTTTTATTTTTATATTATTTTTTTCCATTTGCAGCAATTCAGACTTTTGGCATTTTCGGGATATATACATTTTTACCTTTGTGTCAATGCAGTATTGTTATCTTGTCAATATTGGCATTTTTAACGTTTTCGATTTTGTCAATTCTAAACAAAAAATTTTTTTCCAAAATTTTACCTTTTCTATCACTTTTGGGGTTTTCGTTACTATTTCTGTGTCTTTCGGCATGTTTGGGACATGTCCAAGAATAGTATCCATTATTTTTGGAAACATTTCCAATATTTTTGACATTTGACATTTTTGATTTTTTTCGGCAATTCTATGATTTTAGATATTTTGTCATTTTTACGTACATTTTTGCTATTTTCAACATTTTCTATGTTTTTTCACATTTTAGGCAGTTTTGACAAGAGACATTTTCGATATTTTTAATTTCGATATTTTTACATCGGAATATATATAGTTTGCTTGTCTTTCAGTCACGCACACGACAAACGAAAGTTACTCAAATTGCCTTTTTCCTCAGCAAACTCTGAAGCTGGGGTACACTAAAGTTTGTTATTTTTTTGTGGGTAGCAACGCAAACACTCCTGTTCTAACTACAAGTTACCTTTGCTTTTAGTCCTCCACTCACTCTTCTCGCCTGGTATGAAACCAGTCGTAAGGAAACCAAAGCTAACTGCGTTTTAACTAATATTCGGCACACGTGTTAAATTAGCACATGGCTATAGGTTCTGATGCAGGTGCATCGACAAAAACCGCCAAAACGTAATAAAGAGCGGAAGGCAATTTCAAGATGTAAGAAAGACATAATATCAAAGATATCAAGCATGTAAATGAAACCTAAAGTTAGCCAAACCACTGTCGGTTGATTATGAACGTTATTTCATAGTTACATGTCCAATAAGTTCTGCAATGTCATGGGCCATGGCATTACCATCAAAATTAGGTTGTCAAGTGATGGAATAAGGCAGTACCTGTTGTAGTTCATTTAGGATAGACTATGAAAAAGTCAAGAAAATAATGGGGATTATAAACCTTTTTGCTCGAGAAAATAAGCAAAGCCATTTTATGCAAAACATCATATCGAGTTTCAAGTTTAGCTTATGGCGCGTGACAAGACGCACTTGATTTTTTTTCGATATTTTCAAAAATAGAAAAGACATTTAACCTACACTAGACATGCTGCACATATTGTACCCCAAATTAATTCTTTAAGTATACTGCGACGTTCAAGATGTATGGAGAAAGGGATAATTATTTTGCTAATACGTGAAAATTTTAGCTGTTTCAAAAAATCTTAGAGTATAAGATAAAGCCATTCCCGACGAGTGACATTCAAACTTTGATTCAAGTTCAACAATTATGCTTGAAAATTTTCACGAGGAAATTATTCAGTAAGGTACAGATTGATCTTTAATTTGCAATACAGTTTGTAATAATTATGTTTATAGTTGATGAGTAATAAGAGTTCAAAGTTCATTTTTGAAGGTAAAAACTGATTTCTCTCCGCCTGGATCGGGTTAAGCTATTGGCCATTATTTTTTAACATTATGTAAAATCTAATCAACAGTTTTTATTTAAGATATTTTGATATATCGACATAAAATTTTCAAAGTTTTAAAAATTAAACATAGGTTTATCAACTATCCTGCAAATGCGCTACAGTAAGCCAACTTTTTTTATCAAATAATATTTGTTTGCTTATGTATAAGAAGACGCAGAACAAAGAAGTAGACAAAGGTGGTGGTGATGGGATGAGGATTGTTATGTTGTTACGCAACACTATAAAAGGTTTCTGTGATGGAACGCAGATGACAGATGCGCGTCATTTATCATGTGGGAAGATATAACGGAGTGTTAGAGAGGGATTTGAACTACCCATCAATGATTAAAAGAGGACAGTACTTCGCTATTCCAAGCTTTGCTATTATTAATAACAAATTGCAGGGACAAACTTTTGCATATGTGAATGTTTTTTTAGCAATCCAGTATTTTTTCATGAACTATAGTTTTTGTAAATTGTTTTTTTTTTCAATCACATTCAATTTTTGTTATTTTGTAAGTTTAGTTTGAATATTACCTATGTAATATCAAACAATTGAGAAAATAAAATATTATTCATGTTATGAAACTTGAAAAAAATTAAATCGTTAGAAAACAATTTTTCGAAAATAATCAAATAATGGAGAAAAAGTATTTAGATATTGGAGAAAACAGCTGTGCAGTTGATCCGTATAAGAAGCGAGATGCATATTCGTTTTCGAGTAAGCAATCAATCCACGATCTACTGAACGAAGGATTTATCGCAGTTTAGATAATTAATTAAGTTTTAAACCAGCGCTGGCCATCTGAATCGAATTGTCGATAGTGTCATAGTTACATCTTGAACTTCAACTTGATATTTAAAAAAAAAATTCATTTTAGATTAAATACCAACTTTTAATAGTTTAAAATGCATTTGAAAGTGGCTAGCCACTACGGGCCAACTAGTTTTAAAATACTTTGTTACTACCAATATTGATGTATTTGAAGTTTTCTATATTTTCACACATTTTCAGTAGTTTTGACACAGTTGACATTTTATAAATGTTTGACATTTGTTTAACACATTGTTGCTACGTTGCCATAATTGGTATTTTTAACGTTTTCAATATGTTTAACATTTTCGGCAGTTCAGACATTTTTAACGTTTACGATATTTTTCACATTTTTGGCAGTTTTTACTGCGACATTCTCGATATTTTTAGTGCTACCTTGCAAATACAGGTCGGACTCGATTATCCGAAATATCAAAAAAAAAAATTCATTCCGGAAAATCAAATCACAGAAAAAATATTTGCTATTATTATAATATAGGGTAGGGAACATATTCTAAGCAGCTTTAGGAACCGCCTGTGTATTGAGACGAAATACTCGAAATGTGTTGGGTGAAA
Organism: Wyeomyia smithii; assembly: GCF_029784165.1. Classification (NCBI taxonomy): domain Eukaryota; kingdom Metazoa; phylum Arthropoda; class Insecta; order Diptera; family Culicidae; genus Wyeomyia; species Wyeomyia smithii. The sequence continues at coordinate 269,284,001 of NC_073695.1, forward strand.
TTCAAACAGAAGTATATCAATCTGTTCTCTATCTTTTATCCTTGTTTAACTTGTTGTCAGGTTGTAAAACTAAGTTAGCAAACTTTAACAATAATCAATTAAAGTTACCAATCGAGGGACACTATTCCAATCACCCCTAACCTATTTTAAGCAGTCTCCATCTGTTTTGCAGGCGTTTTTTTTTTGCAGCACCCGAAGTGGCTCCTGAATGGCAATATAGGTCGATTTGTTTCAAATGGTGATTGTTCACAGATTGCTTTGTGATTAACGGTATTTCTTATATTCGTAAGACAGCTAGACAATCAAAGTTTTCGTTTCCATCATTGAAATTGTCGATATTGATCAAAATTTAGAAGTTTGAGGCCTGTTTTCTTCGACTGATTAGAATAGATGCTTCTGCTTAAGCCGTTCCTTACCCTAACCTGCTATTAACGAACATAAAATAAATATTTCCTTTTTCTATTTTACTTATATGAAGCAGTGACGTAACCAGAAATTATTCCTGAGACGAAAAGGGGTAAAATCTTGAGACGCAAAAAAATAAATTGGACATTGATTATTTTCACTTAATTCGAACATGTCCAAAACATGCCGGAAGTAACATGAATGGTCACAAATATGCCAGAAGGGATAGTAGAGGTAAAATTTCGGAATAAAAATTAAAAACAAAACAAATAAAGTTCCGGATAATCGAGTCCAAAATTCCGGATAATCGAGTCTTCGGATCGAGTACGACCTGTATTAATATCTTTTACGTTTTCGATATTATTGACATAAATGACATATTCGATATTTTTGCATTTTTTGGATATTTAAGGCTGAAACAAATTTCGTATTTTTTATGTCCAATGTAATCAAAGTTATACAAGGGGAGCGAAAAATAAAAAGGGCTGAGAAGAAAAAAAAGATTATTTATATTGAAAATTTGTCTGCAAGTTACGATGTTTGTAACTTGCATTCAAATGAGTGTTGAAAAATAACACTATCATTTTTATTAATAATTTTGCAAGTCTATTGACGACACTCTCACTGTCACTGGACTTATTTGTTGCGAAATTGAGCATAAACGCTGTCGAAAAACCAATATTGTTAACGGCTCAAACCTTTTTTTTTCCTTACAATTTCCATCATATTTGAGGGTGGTGGGTGACATAAAATGAAAATAAAGTTTGTATCGACCTTATCGCCACCTTGTTTACATTGGCATTTATAACGTTTTCGATATTTTTGACACATGTAACATTCTCGATTTTTTCGACATTTTCGATATGTTTATATTTTTTTAAATACATTATTCTCACACTCACACAATATTAACATTTCTAACGTTTTCGAGCTTTTGGAGTTTTTTGCAGTTTTGACATGTGACATTTTCGATATTCTGGCATTATCGACTTTATATCATGTTTTTGACACTGTAGATGACGTTATTGTCGGAATTTAGGCCTTTTCGATAGTATTGTCTAACCGTTTTTGAAACATATGAGAATTTGACAATTATTGCAACCTTGTCAACATTTCTAACGTTTGCGATAGCTTCTACATTTTCGGTGGTTTTTACGTGTGACATTCTCGATATTTATGACATTTTTGTTATTTTGGCCTTTTTTAACGTTATTGCCACCTTGCCATGTTGACCTTTTTTAGGTTTTTGATATTTTCAACATTTCCGGCAGTTTGGATTTGTGACATTTTCGATATTTTATAACAATATTCGATATTTCAGCATTTTTTATTTAAATTATTGCTACTTTGTCAATCGCGAATAACTACCTACTAGTTAAAACGTCTCTATTAAAATTAAACAATAATATATACCTTGTACCAATTTCAACGTTTTCGATATATTTGACAATTTTGGCACTATCAATTTTTTTGCATATTTTAGACGCTTTTGATGGCATTATTACTGTAAATTAAACCTTTTCGATATTATTGCTTTGTCATTTTAAAAATTTTTGAAACACATGATAATTTTTCATTATTATGGTTATTTATGACATTCAAGACGTTTTTGATATTTTTTAATTTTTGACAACTATTAATGTTGAGTAAAATAGTAAATAAACATTAAATTATAATTGAATCAGGGTTGAATTTTTTCTTCGAATTAATTTTTTCTTGAAATTTAACATTATTCTAAAAAATTTTATAAAATGAAAAACAAATTTTTACTTAGAAGTTAAGTTTTGCACGATTTTCAAAATTTCAATTATATAGAAAAATAATTAAATCCTGATGATGCGGTATGATTTAAATAGTAAATTCGAAGCATAAAACTCTTGGTAGTTAATTCTCTAAATGCATCCGTTTTTGAGATATTTTAAACTAAAATTTAGAAAATTTCAGTTTTCTATGAAAATACACTTTTTTGTATGTTATTTGTGGTTCTCCAGCATAAACATGAAGTGAAGTTATGGTTAGGTTCACATTCACGGAGAATTATTTGCATGAGTTGAATAATAGGTTGTGAGAAAACCAGAAAACTGAGTTTAATACCTAAAAAATGAATGGTATCATTTTTGTTCGTTGTTTTCGGTTTTGGCGTTCTAGTAACGTTTTTTGTGCGAATTTTTTACCCTGTACTTCGAAACATTTTTTGATTAAAATAGTTAACTTAAATGATCTCTGTCCCAAGCAGCACTTGCAACATGTTTTCAAATGAGATTTCTCAATATTTGTTGTTTTAAAACTTTTTTAACGGTGCAAGAAACTTTTTCGGTTACTCTGAAGAAATATAAAAGAATTGAGCAACATTTTGCTATTTACGTGTATCATTCTCGTAACTGAAAACTAGAAATTGCTCAATAATCTTCTGCAATCTATTTCCAACTGCATATTTCATGATGCTTTTAAATAACGATAATGTCACATGATGTTGCATATTGTTGTTTCACAAACGTTTTCTTTGAGGGAAAGCAAACTAGTGATGAACATGTATAGCAACATCTTGTTAAACCATATATTTGCTAAAATTACCACACAGTAAACAGCCATCTCTAATATAAACGAATGATAAATGATTATTGTTGGAAATATGGTTTTGTTATTCCATATTCCGCATGATTAACACTGCAAATCCACTGAGCAAGGTTTTCTGAACTATCGTTTCCCAAAACATTGTTCATAATTTGGCGAGTTTGAATCATAAAATTTCTTTTACAACACTTTATAAAAGGCGCGTGAATAATTACGAAGCAAAAACATTTTTTGCACGGTAAATTTTGAATCGCAGGTAGAATAACATACCTATCAGAAGCGTAAGTAGAGAAAAAGTTCGATATATTTGAGGTTTTTTATAATGTATGTAGTTATATTGAACTTCGCGACACCATCACCGAAGAGTAATGACAGTAAAGGTAAACAAACTTTATTTTATTTCTCCTCTCTTTTCTTCCTATACTGCAGCGGCTATCGATGCAGATGATGCTTCACATAGCACTGTTATATATAGGCTCCACCTCCTGCGCTTTTTCGGTTATTTACAAGTTGAATAAAAGTAACGGATGCGATTTATTACAATCTTTAAATGCTGCATTGATAGTTGCATTTGCTTCATTGCAACAATGCATGCTGCTTGGGGTTCCATACCTAATTATGAATAAAATGTCATGTTCCACAAATATTAACATTTTCACAAACAAACATTTCCCGATTCTGGCCCAATCTTACCCCGACAGACGGTATATCATCAAAAAGCTATGATTATTGCATATTTCTCATAATCAGTTATGAGGGAAAATATTACAACCCAAATGTGGCATGAAAAGCAATCAAATAAACTGTTATACTTAAATGGGCAGTTTAATGTACTCAAGAGTGTCGATAACTCCGGCACGCAACTGGTCGAACACCCATTGCAAATCGAAACCCACCGGTGGTGGTGGTTGCTGAAAGGCACTTCACTTACCCGCGACCATATGCGAAAGTATCAGATGTGCATCGATCGCAGCCGCACAGCACAACAGAGACCCACTTTCTGGTGTGAGAAGCTCTCCGATCAGCGGAAGAAAGAGCAAACAGCACACAGCGATCATCTGTGTTAAAAACCGCTAGCGTCATAGCAATTGGCGACGACGACGACGACGACGACGCAGTCGTGGCACGGTACGAAGAAAATCAAAACCATCTTCTTGCAACCCAAAGCAAGGAAAGAAAGTTCCATCTTTTCTGCAGCGCAGAACCGTCCGAGGACCACAGCAACAACAGGTCAAACCGGTCCTGGTGGGGTAAATATTTTACCGTTAGAACCGGACCGATGCGTAGCCGATCGTGCTGCCCCAAGGACCGTGAAACTTGTTCCGCCATCATCGGACATCGGCGATAAGCAATTATGTCAGCGTAGGAGAGCAAGCGAAGAAAGAACACGTAAAGAGAAGGTTTACACCGAAAATTACCAGTTCGATTGCAACGAACGAAAAAAAAAGAGCAAAGGTAACTGTAAGCAAGACGAAACCGTGGAGAAATCACGTCCCGATCGCGAGCTGCAAAGTATGTTTCCACGGCAGACACGGGATCACGGTTAGCCTTGAGATTGATCTTGCAAGCGGATGGAGCAAAAAAAGGTGGAACGTGCCAAGATGCCGAAGGCTGATAGAACAACCCACAGCTGGTTGATCACAATATTTGATGTTATTATTTATAGAGAATACGAAGAGGAAAAAACCATCGCAAGGTAAACGGATTGAACAATCGTTTTATTTGAAGCCACAGATAAAGTTTTTTTCTTTTACATTGTATGCACAGAGAGGAGGAATTCCATTTGCTCGTAATCAAGATGAAGATGGATGGTTATCATTGTTTAATGTTTCCGATGAATAAGGCTACTACTTGTACGGTTGAAACTGGGTTAAGCTAGGCCAATGTGAGCAACGTTTTTCACCATCAAACAGGATGACGAACAGGTTTGATAGATGCAAGCAACCTGGATTTCTCTAAAAAAAAAACCATATCGCTGCCCACAATCCCGTTTGAACGGCTCGCTCGGTGGATTAAATTATTTAGCTGCAAAAGATAAGAGCGGCTACACTGTCGGACACCGATGACACTCACTCTAGCAAGGCAAGGAACCAGTTTGGACGCCGATCGGACTGCCGTTACAAAATAGGTCGTAAAACAATTCACCAGAAACCGCATCATCATCATTGTCATCATCGCAGTAGCCGCAGCTTTGCTACGATGCCACGACGAGTATATTATTTTCTATTTCAGAAGGCTGATTCTACAACTCCGGAGGCTCGACTAAGGCAAAAATCGAACCGGAAAGGAAAGTTGCGGTAGCCGGAAACCGACCTTTGGGGGGATTGTCTGTGCAACTAGCAAAAACCACACATACGAAACCCGCAATAATGCCACCAAAGGCTAACTACGTTTACACTAATGTCAAGCTTTTCCGTCACCAACTTTCTCCGCTCAGTCCACCGTTCGTTGGTACATTTCTACGCCAGCAGTAACAACAAACAGGGCGATAAAATCTGTCCTTACTTATTTCATCTTGTGATGTGACATACCTCAATTAATAACGGCTGACGGGCGGTCGGTCGTAGTTTTGTCGTGCACGCTGTTTTCACTGCGCGATCGTCCGCACCTGTAATGAGCGGAAATGAGAAGAGAGGGAAAAAAATATGAGCAAAAGTTTTATCTGTCACCAACAGATTATTAGACTGCAGTGCCGAGGGATTTTACGCTAATTCAGTGGACTGTTTTTTAAAGTTCTTTTTGGAAACTGCTTCAAAATTTTGACTAATAGAAGTGTTATAATAATACTTAATAATTTAATAATTTTTAGTTCGGTTACTCTCTGCTTAGGTTTAATTGTGCAACATTCCATGTAATAACTATTTGTTTAGGTCTACAATCTTCAAACTCTTAGGGAATGTCAAAGTGCAGTCATCAGTGCTGATAAAAGTCATTTTCCCCAGCAAAATTCTTCGAAAATTACAGCCAATCATTTTCATTTTTCACTTCCAATGATCGCAGCACTCTTTCAGATACACTAGATTTTCGTCCTAGTAACGTGCTTTTATACTCAGATGAAATAGATCGCGCGCATCATTCACGGTTACGGAAGAAATTTGACGACAAATCAAGCCAAATGATCTTCACTTCAAAGCGAAAAAGAAAAACAAACAGTCCACTCAACCAAAATAAACCTCACCGAAACACTTTTTCACTGACACTGACCGATGCCTTGACAATCTTCGTTAACTGATAAACTGATTTTGTTGTCTTGCTTCCATCGCATGAAATATAATGAGGTGTTTTGACAGTTCATTTCCATGCAAAAAGCGGGAAGGGAGAACTATAAAAGGATTGTAAAAAAATAACGTTTATGGATGCTTTTTTTCATTTTCACCCAAGAGTGTCAACAAATATCAACTCTGGCAGTCATACCTCGATATAAGGCAATTTTATTTTTATATTCGTTACGTAATATCGAGTTCATTATATTGAAGCAAAAAATATCTTTATTTAATTCCTGCAAGAATATTAATGGTTACTCAAAGATGCGCGAAAACCTATTTTCCATCACTTATCAGTATTTTTAAACCTTTCTAATGCTCATTTAGAGAAAATTTCATCAAGCAAAAAAAATTTTTTTTATATGATGCTGATGAATACTGTGAATTGTTACTGGAGGATGCGTGAAAACCTATTTTCCATTACTTTTTAGTATTTTTAAACCTCCCTCATGCCCATTTTGTACAATTTTCTCATTGGTTGCATTGGTTTCAAAGCTTACTATAAACAATGTTTTGAAGTAATTTATAGCCCAAAAACAGTTGCTGTATTATTTATTTTCAATTTCAATACATTTTAAAAAGTTACGTTATATCGAGGAAAAAGTTACGTTATATCGAGGTTGCCTTATATCGAGGTATGACTCTACTGAGAAAATGCCAATATTGCAAATGCATATATTATATTAAATATTATTAATAAAATTAACAGAATATAATAAAAAAAAACAGCTAGAAGCCAGCAGTCGAAAAAATAACGTTCGCATTTAGAGTTAAAACCAAATCATTCCAAACAAATAAACAGAAAAAAGTTAACAGAAGAAAAAAAAATAAAAGAGGATTTAGCCCAACTTCCTTCAAGCATTTTTGTTGTAGTATCTTATATCTATCATTATTTTTTTCAATGGACGCTTTCTTGAATATTTGAAATACTGTAGTCTCAAACTTCTTATTTGAATTATATGTATGTCATTAAAGCAAAAAATAAACCTGGCAACGTTAAACCTTGAGAAGGTAAACCGTTGTAGTTGGAGTTGGAGTTGGGTGTATATGTGTAGAATTAGGCCATTCAATGTCAAAGTATTTGAGCATGATTTCATTCTAAGACACATTCACAATACTTCTTTCCAAATTCTAGACTAAAAATCTCTTCAATCTACAAATCTTCGATCAATTATTTTCAAAAAATAACCATGGACACTCCAGGAAAGAGCGGATGTTTTGAACAGCTCGATCGATAAATAGCCAAACTTTAACACCTCCTTTCAATATCCGAAACGTGTCGGTTCTAGAAAGACTCGACGTTTTTGAATCAAATGATTGGAACGTGTTTTTCGTACATCAAGCGGCCAATAGACTGGTTATCAGGGTGGGGAATCGTTATATGGAAAAAACGAAACTTGATAGCAGAAAGCCAGAACCAAGTTTTTTTTTGTTCTATTTGGGGCCCCAAACAATCCTAAATTTATCGGAAGTCGATTGGTTTTGTCTCCGCTTGGCGCATTGCATTTCAAATTTATATGGAGATTTGTATGGAAATTCTAAAGAGCTCAAAATGGCTCAAACCATTGAAACGCGTTGTAAATCCATTCTACGTCTAGAATATTGACCTAAATTTGTTTGCTTGATCCAGCTGAGTGTACAAACTCGTAACGACAGGTTACTTCTGGTGGGAATCCTACTGACGCCGGTACATTGGTAATGTTGGCAGAAAACAAGATTTTCTGCATTTAAATCGACATACTCAACTTTGAACAGCTCTTCTTAGGGACATTCTAGCACTTCAATGTCCTCTGCAAAGTTGTTAGGCATCTAAAATACTATACTTTAACATAATTTAAGGCATTATTAGAGCATTAATGAGCTCTCTAGAAAGGTAAATGCAAAAAAGTAGGTTTATCCATATAAATTTTCATACAAATTTGAAATGCAATGCGCCAAGCGGAGACAAAACCAATTGCCTTCAGGTAAGTTTGGGGCCCCAAAAGGAACCAAAATAACTTGGTTCTGGAAAATCGATAACTTTTCCCCACCCTACTGGTTTTCCTCATAATATATCACCGGATTCTCCAATTCCTTCACCAACTCCTTGAGCAGACGAACTAGTCAATTGCTGTGACACACAGCGGTGCACAAGGCCTCGAGCTATGCTTCTGTCGAAGACGACGAAATGGTAGATTCCTGGTCAACCAACTCACGGTGCCGCGACACAACCGAAAGATGTATCCAGTAAGGAACATATCCACTGTTGAAACCTTCGCTGAGAACACCAGACCTAAGTACAGTTTCCCTATTTACCGCAATACCCTCTTGGCTTGCATTCACTGTTGATACCTAGAACAGCCTTGAAACCAACGCAGATACCTAATCACAACACACAGGTCCGGTCTTGACGTCTTTGTCCCTACTTCGTCGTTTCAAAATGATAGAGTGCAACCTAGTATCAACACCGATTGCGCGCCTGCCTTTGAAGAAAGGTAAGGAAGCTGAGCATACTGTGTGCTCAGCTTCCTTACCTTTCTTCAAAGGCAGGCGCGCAATCGGTGTTGATACTAGGTTGCACTCTATCATTTTGAAACGACGAAGTAGGGACATTTTTTGATCCGGCTGATTTGCAGCGTTCTCTCCTCCACGTTCCGGTCAATCTTCATGCCGATAAACGTTCGCATTGCCATTAAAACCGTCTAGTGAACATTTGATTTCCATTCTGACGAAAGCCACGAGTCTCGCCTTGTAGGGCTTCGTTGTTTTTCACTCGTACTCATCCTTCAAGAAGCTTGACTAACGTCCATGTTTGATTTCGCTAGGAAGATTCCATCTTCTCGCGACGGATGCTTCCCTTGTTTTATGTCCACTAATGAATCTGGCAGGTCAACCCTTCAAAGTTCATATCGTATTCCGCATGCCACCTTGGATGCTCCTCCTATTTGTCCATCCAATTCATCCTCCGGTCCTCCCGGTTCATTACCTGATTCATCAGAAGCATAATCTGGTTGATACTGCGGCCAGGCTTTGGACGTTTCTGAACTCGTTTTGCTTGCACCCTCGACGAAGGCTATGTCTCGGGTCATGACGATTCCTCTACGCTTGAGGTTTTACACTCGGTAACCACAATGGGAGCAGGTCACGAAAATTTCTCCCTAGGGTTTCCTTCTTTCCTCGGGGATGTGAGTTCCCGTTTGCTCCAAAAGCCCTCATACCCCGGACACTTGGATTTCGTTCTTCCCAAACCTCGTACAGAGTCTTCCGCAGATCGATCTCACTGTTGGCCCCCAAACATCATACCGGCGCCGCGGCACTCGTGCATGGACCGAATTTTCTTCATGAGCTTTCATTTCATTCGCTCGCTCGCACCGTTCTGGTCGGGAATAACGTTTGCATTAAAATATGAACAAAAATATAAACATTAGGGCGACGATAATTACTGATTGAAAAAAAATTCATGATCGAACTTCAAAAACCGATCACATACACTTTGTCAATCGGACAAGGTTTAGGGGTGCCACCAAACCGCTCAAAGTTGTGATTTTTTTACCTTCGAAAATCTACAAATGAAAGAAAAAATTTGGATGCTAAACGACTTTAAAATTCATAAGACGTCGAGATCCGGTCTTATGTCGAAAAAAAAACATTTTGACCGAAAATCGACTTTCTGGGACTTTACCGTTTTTTAGACAAACGACAGCCTAATATGGGATATTTTCCTATAACCAATGCAACATCAATCATAGTAACCACTGTTGCCAACTGCGCAGTTTTATTTGAAAAGTACAGATTTTCTTGGTTTTCTCGGCAGAAATTCTGTACCGTACAGATTACAGATTTTTGTGAAAAAGTACTGATAAATACAAATTTTTCAAATGATTTCAAAAGATTAAACACTACATTGCAACAGACTCCACAAAGATTCAATGAACCTGATCTTGCAACCAATACACTTAGAATATACTGCCGAACCTCGCAAAAAGCAGCTGTCGCCATTTTTTTTAACAGTCGAAGTAGAAGTTCAAAAGAAGTTGTTTTTCCAAAAAAAACTCAAAATAACAACCATGGTCCAATGGTACAGATTTTGATACAAATTTATTCAGATGGAAGAGATTCTCGTAGCTTCCAGTACAGAAGAAAATGTGGTAATGATATTAACCCATGAGTCATGGCAAAAATAGTGAAGCTACTCCGTTCAGAAGTGTGCGCGTTCACAGAACGGTATCCCGCCGCACAGTGGGACCAAACTGAATAAAAGACGGACAAAAGTCTTTTTCGACGTTTTAGCATATAGGTGTCTTCAGAGAAGTTTTCTAATATGCGATTTTGAATATTTTAAGGTATTCTTTAAAACTGTTATTAAGGGGGTATTCTGTCAAAATAAAAGCAACAACATCTAGTTGCAAGATATCAAATTCAAGTCTTCGGCAAAGTTGTAGAACTATAAAATTTATGAATTTTTCTCGAAGACACTAAGTGTCTAAATCTTAAAACCATTGAGCTATAGTAAAATTTCTGTCAACACCCCCTTAAAACAATTTATTGAGTTTCTTGAGTTTGAATCGCATTTAATCGAGTTGACATATTCTACAAAGTTGTTGATATCATCAAGATAGACAACTTTTCTTAAGACTTCAATATCGTATATCGAATGGTTTGTTCAGAAAATTAGTTTTGAGCCTAAATTTTACTCATTTTTAATCAATATATCTCAATGTGTGGCACTTTGTGGCAGCCAAAATTAGCATCATTTAATCAGTCGTTCATCAGAAATGTGATTGGTATGATCTAAAACATTGCTGGGAAAACCATAATACCCGGCCATACCCGGCCATGATTTTTCGTACACTTCTAGTGTATACAACGACTGATTAAATGATGCTAATTTTGGCTGCCACAAAGTGCCACTCATTGAGATATATTAATTGAAAAATGAGTAAACTTTAGGCCTCAAAACTAATTTTCTGAACAAACCATTCGATATACGATATTGAAGTCTTAAGAAAAGTTGTGTATCTTGATGATATCAACAGCTTTGTAGAATATGTCAACTCGATTAAATGCGATTCAAACTCAAGAAACTCAATAAATTGATTTTAAGGGGGTGTTGACAGAAATTTTACTATAGCTCAATGGTTTTAAGATTTAGACACTTAGTGTCTTCGAGAAAAAATCATAAATTTTATAGTTCTACAACTTTGCCGAAGACCTGAATTTGATATCTTGCAACTAGATGTTGTTGCTTTTATTTCAACAGAATACCCCCTTAATAACAGTTTTAAAGAATATCTTAAAATATTTGAAATCGCATATTAGAAAACTTCTCCGAAGACACCTATATGCTAAAACGTCAAAAAAGACGGCACTTCGTGAAACAACAAGAAGCTTCAAAAGATACTGAATAGGGGAGGGATAAGAGATGGGGAGGTCCGTACAACCGGCCAAACAATGAAAAAGTACCTGGCGAACATGGAGTTATATCCGGAAGTGGCAGTACCGTCCACTGGTCTCGGAGCTGCAGGCAATGGTGCAGCGGCAACGGCTGAATAAGATGGTCATATCGATTTTCCCGGCGAATCACGACGTGGTGGTGATGGATGACGGAGCTTATCTCACCCTGGATGACAACGACTGGCAGGGCACTTCGTATATTATTTTCCCACGAAGGAAGTAAGCTCCGACGTGAAGTTTATTTCACACAGCACGATCAGCGGGAAGAGGATGCCAGAGCCGCTCTTCTTTCGCTTCTGACTGGCCGTGAACGGGTAAGCATTGGCCCACTACTCGAAGCAATCATTGGAAGAGATGGAGCGGTTGAATATCGATATGGTACCCAAGTCAGCGAACCCACCCAACGTCCCTCAGCTACGTCCCATCGAGAATTTCTGGGCAAACCTGAAGTGTAAGATTGACTCCAACAATTTTGTCGCTGAGAAGGAATTAGCGGGTGGTCGTGGGTTCGAATCTTAGTAGAATCTGGCCATTTGGTTGCCAAAGGACTTTAGCATGGGTTTATTCTCAGGATTCCCACCAAGTACCTTTCCTTCAATCTGAATTCTACAGTACCTCTGTTGACACTCCTTCTAACAAAAATAAGTCTGTTATAATAAAACTGGTGTGAGCACGTATGAAAGTTCTCTCCAGGGAATTGTAATTAGGCGATTTTGTTAGGAGGGACAGAGGCTCGGTATAGTAGAGTAGTAAGCTTGAAACGGAAAGGTAAAACTTACACACAAGCACGGATACGAATTATAAGCGTATCACTTACTTCAATAGTGATACTGCCAATAATAAGAAGTGCAGAGTAGAGAAAACACTTGGGCAATATCACAATAGATCTAATCTCTGATCGCAGTGATGAGCCGACACAGGAAAAAAAAAATCATGGCAAATGTTCTTGCAAACTGCCGGCAGACCGTTCGCAAGGGCGTAGATTATTTCGCAAGTAAGCTAATATAACTACCTTCCTTGAGAAGTTTATCAAACTTAATCTGTCTTAATTTTTTAACATCATCCGAAAAAAAGTTCATTTTTAATGCGAACGGTATAGGAGACGATTCAGTTTGAATCCCCTTCTGCTTGCCAAAATTCTTGAACTCACGACCGATGTATCCTCCACCGTTGTCACAGTTCGAACTACCTAGCGCTCCATACTCTCTGAACTTTTTCAACGATTCATCTACTGACTCCAGTCGTCGACGAATGACACGAAATACTTTTCGTTTTCAATCCTCACCGACGATGGTTCTAGCTGGCTTGTCAGATCTACGGATTCCTCCGTAGATTTACGAATTTGTTTCACTTCTTGAAAATAGTTACGGAAATCGGATTTTTCAAAATATCTGCGAAAATCTACAGATTTTATCGATTTGGGGTGAATATATTTAATACATTTGAAGGGAATTCTCTCGCAATTCGGTTCCATTTATAAAATACGGTTGCTAGTGATAACAAAATTAAATGATACTTTCGTCGTTATTTGCACAACCTTCACTTTTTCTTCGAAATTTTACCATAAAGAAAAAATCCGTTGAAATCCTTACAATCCACAGTGGTCTAAACTCGAAAAATCGTGATCGTTTTAGATTTGACTGTGAAATATTAACTATATGTACACATTGTCTTCAACAAGTTTATACCATATAAAAAGGCCTTTCTTTTGGCGTTTTCGGTTTTTTGATCAATCAATTAGATATAAAAACTATTTTTTCTAACTTTTAAAATACCAGATTGCTTTCTTCAGCAAAGTTGTAGGAAAATCTATAAGTAAAAGAATTGCTGAACACTGTAATCTTCTATCTGTACGTCTGATATGACGAAATAGAGTTCTACGAGGAACATTCCTCAAAATTAGTTTGTTTATTAGATGTTCTAAGATTTTGTTCATTCTGCTAAACCTCGCATTTTTGTAGAATATGTTGATTTGATATTTTTATTTGTTGTAAAGATATTTCTAGTTTTTGCAGATAATAGCCATATTTTGATATTTGAAAATATAATATATAATATTTTTGATTTCTTTTTATATTGCCTCCGCTTACTTCCCGGGTGACCGCCATCCGAAGTTACAGCGCTTGTATGGTACTGCCGAGGAATCAATAAGCTACTCAACGTCGGCTGTGATGCCAACGCGTACCAAACAGTCTGGGGCTTCTAACAACGTTAATGTATGCACTGTAGGAAACGAACCAATTTTTAGTAATGCTTCTAGATAAGAGGTCTTAGATCTCACTCTATGTAGCACCTCGATAACTGAGAAGGTCAAAACTGGCATGTCTCTGATGAACCTATTTTATCAGACCATAAACATATCAGAATTGACATCGAGGCAACTCCTCTCAGAGAAGAACACTTGAGGAATCCTAATAAAACCAACTGGAACTTTTTCAAGAAACATCTGGTTAGCTCAAGAACATACTGCCATATAAATATTCGAACTCCAGTTGAACTAGATATCACAGCGAGTGACCTACAGCATAGGATCACGGAAGCTTTGAATTCAAACTGCCCTTCAACAAAACGGACAGTATGCCGTGATGTGCCCTGGTGGAACGAAACTTTTAGTAATCTTAGTCGGGAAGCTAGACGTCTGTTCAACAGGGCCAGAATCACATCTAAATGGGATGCTTATAGAGCATCCCTCACAAAATATAACGCCGAGCTTTGCAAAGCGAAAAGGAGATCCAGAGTCCGATTCTGTGAGAAAATTCAGACTCTGTCTGAGGCTACGCGACCGCAAAAAGCGATGTCCAAATATCACACGAATGGTCTTGGGCAATTAAAAAAGGGAGACGGAAGTATGACTGTCACTACCAAAGAAACGCTGGAAACGCACTTTCATGGCTCGACAGTGACCACCGGGTCGAAGGTTGAGGAGCAACAAAGCCGTGATCCTAAAGAATCGACGGTGGCATCTCCGCCGAATGAAACATTAGAACGAAAGATAAATATGGCACCCAAGATAGCAGATAGATTATTTAGATGGGAAAGGAAAGGGGGAAGATAGACTAGGCCTAGAGAAGTGAAACATTGAGTCAAATGTTTGACGCTAAGTTTAAGTTAGGCTGAATAAACCCCATGTAATGGTACCATCACACTTGTGACGATTTGGTGATGTTTAGGGACAGTGGTAAATCGCGATTTCGCCGAAGCCGCGAATCTCGCGAAATCCAGCATCGGCCGCGAAATTCACTAAAACCCGCGAAATGCCACGAAAGTAATGAAAAACAGCAACATTCTATGTCAATTATGAAACGTTTCGATTTGAAACCTGCGAAATTCATGAAAACCAGCTAGACGGACAAAGTTGAATATTAATGGGCACCCAGATAGCAGCGCGACGCCTTCTTCTACGCAACCGAAAAGATTAAACAGTACTAAATCGCTCACTTACAACGCGATTTTGTTAACCTGAGTTGAATTGTCTTCGGAAGATTCGGCTGCTAGATACACTCGGAGGTTTTAAAAACCTACATGATAGGATAAAATCCAAGTTGCGAGATGAACTGAGGGCGAACAAGCAAGCATTTTTTTAATATCTGACAGTGAGATTGGTTTTATAATTTAATTCGATTCGCGGATGTTTTCTTGAACTTTCCCGGTTTTTAATTGAATATTCATTGATTACCGGAAACTCGATAGATACGGATACGGAAACACGGAGCCAATATAACTGAAATAATACGTGCCTGTCAACACTGCAATAGCACTAAAAACAATTTGATAAAGCATGTAATTTTAATTAGTAATAATACAAAGAAATTATCGTACGGGTAAATTACCGCATATTAAACTTTTCTTGTTGTTTCTTGTTTTTTCATTAAAAAATCTCTTTTTTTAGGTTGCCGCGATATTTGAATATTTTCTATTTCGCCACCCGTCTCTACTAATAACATTACATTATGTGTACCTATTAGAATACTGTAGAATATTTTTTTTATAAATCATATACCCTATTTCCAATACAAATCGGGTCGTTTACAAATGCGTGTATGCGAATCCGGAAGACTGTTCGAAATGAAACTGATTCTTGAGGTATCAATCAATGAATGTCAGTATCGCCGAAACGATTCCTCTCACGATTTCGTCACCAAATTATAGGTATTCTGAGAATTCTCACTCAGGATTACTTAGTTACTTAGGATTTCTTGTTGTGAAATGTGAGAATATGGCGGTTAGGTGAGACTTCCCATTCGAGCATTTTTATGTAAGTTTTAACGGCTTTCGCAGTATGAGGCCGAGCGTTGTCATGCAGTAGAATCACTTTTTCGTGCCTTTGTACATAATGTGACCGTTTTTCAACAGCTCAAAATAAATGACACCGACCAGGTTCCATCAAATACACATCATCACCTCTGCAGGGTGTATATTCGGCTGAATCGACGTCGTAGAAGCTTGACTTTTCGTTTCTACAGGTTGCTGTGATGAATCACATTTTTCAGACGCTCAACGACCCTTGGCATCAACTCATAATAAACCCAATATCTTTGTTTTTTAAATCATTCCAAAAGCATAAATTAGCATGGATTTTCATCCAGCGATTCCTCCTATATGAAAACTTTTTCCTTCCTTCAAGCGGACAATCTACAGCGTTAAAATCACCGCCTTCAAAACGACAGAAATACAACACGGCATCGTTTCACTAAGGGCGGCATTTTCGGAAACTTTTTTTTTTAGCTCTTGATGCGTTTAAGATGCTATTTCCACTTATTAAAATGAGAAAAGTTAAACTTTCCGCAAGTACCGACTATTTGGTACATAATCCGACATTTTAACATAAGTATATAACGCCTCGATAAAATCACTAACGTGTCAAAGCAGTTTGTTCACCATAGGTCTCAGCTTAGTAAATGACATTTTAGACATGTCAAAATCTTACCACTCATTGACAATAAGCAAGAACTTAGTTGCGTATACAATATACAAAACAACATCTTCTGTTCTTTCAAACTATATTTTCGTGAAGAATACAGGTCGGGCTCGATTATCCGGAACATCAAAAAAAATTTCATTCCGGATAATCGAACCGCAGAAAACATATTCAAATTTGCTATTAACGAAAATAAAATAAATATTTCTTTTTTTTTATTTTACTTGTATGATGCGTAACCAGAAATTATTTCTGAAGCGATGAGGGGTAAAATCTTGTGAAGCAAAAAAATTAATTGGAAATTGATTATTTTCACTTAATTCGAACATGCCCCAAACATGCCAAACAAATACTGGCCAACGTTACCGGGTGATTGGGGGTTTTGGGGTCCTCCGAACGACTCTCACCAGACGAAAATCAATCGACAGAGTCCCGATTGAGTTTTAGTAATGGATCCAACCATCTATCGTCATGAATCGCCACAAAAAGTCCTCCGTAATCAATGCCAAATTTTATGCCGAAAGTTTGACACAGATCAAAGAATTATTTGTTCAGAAATGCGGCTTCGTCATGTGAAAACATTTATGAATGCTATGATCAGCGCGTACCTTAAGGAAACCTATGGTCTGAACTAGCTCACTCAATTTCACTTAGCGGTCATACTTAGAGGTATGGAAACCAGCTCTTTCCGTACCAGTTACCGTATGCCATTGCTTCGTTCGAACATTATTTAATCAGTATTTACACATACTGGCATTTTGTCTATTTTTATCGGCGATATATGTAATTTATTTTTTAAATCAGTAAACTGTTCCATTAAACCTAGTATTTTCAAATAATTTCAAAGTAATATGTTTCGATAAAATTTGTCCCTGGGCATCCAGATGTTTATTGAGGTTTCAAGTATTGCTCAAATTACCAATATCAATATGTGAGCTTAGTTCCACTGAACTCTGAGCAGATGTTACCGAGTGTGCGTAAAATCCCCCCATAATGTTGGTCTGACAAAAACAAATGAGGTCGTGATCACATAATCAACACCTTCCATTCGAATCAAATCCGGCAATTTCCCCAAAGGAAAAAAAGAGATAGAAAAAAAATACCGGACGCCGATTATGACCCAACAAAGTAAGCACTTGCAGCTATCGCACAGCGCTAGCCACATTGGGCGCTAGGGAAACTGCGCTACCAAAGCGACAGATTCAGCGTCGGCATAACACTAGCCAGCACCGCACTCAAAAGCGTAACACTATCCGGAAGATTTTATCATCGTCGTTTTGCCAATGACAACTTCGAGACCGATAATCGGAAGTCTTTCCTCCTACCTACTGATTGTTGGTGTTGTCTATCATCCATCACTGAAGATGCTATCCATGGCAACTGGTTGCCACCGTCTTAGCAACCAGGTAGTCGACGTTGGATCATGTTAAGTAACCGTTCAATTTAATCGCCGCTCATCAATCTTCCGCCGATGAAACAATTCCCCCCTTCGTTTTCAGTAGCCTAATTCCTCAAATTACGAGCCTAAAATGCAATAAATTTCCATTGCAGCGTCTGGCTTACTGCACTTCACAATGGCTGGCGCACGGGACACAGTGTTTTGAGCAAATCACACCGGAATTAAAAAACCCATAAATTTTGCTTTATTCTGCTAAACCCACGTGCAGAGGGCAGGAATTATTCGGTCACAGACGGGAAACACTGCGGAAGCTTTATTCCGTATACCGAATCTCGAATGCCGGTGACTGTGGGCTCTCCGCACCCATCCATTACGAAGTAAAAATCACGAAGAAAAAAAAAGCTGCTAACAACACTGCAACGCTTTGCTGGTGAAAAGTTCAAAATAACACGAAATGAAAATGCACCGAGAAATAACCGAAAAATACTGCCCCCGCTAGGCGTACTCAGGGCATGCTCGGATGACCGGCAACGGGACACTCGGCCTCGTTCAGCGCCGACACCGGAACGAAAAGTATAAACTTTCATCAGGTCATCCCGAAGGTTCCATAGAAAATGAAAAGTTATGAAGCAAAAAAAATGAGAAACAAGTCAGTAACTGTGAATTTCGAACGAAAAAAAAACACTCGATTGCTGAATTGGTTGGAAGATGAACAGTGAAAAGTTCGAAATAGAACAAAAATCTGGAAAAGTTCTTTACAAAATTTAAAAGACTTTATGCAACATAGTTCAGTGATCTCCGAGAAACAAGTGACATTCCAAGGTTGTTGACATAACTCGCTGTGAAGCTTGGTTCCAAACATGGACGAAATAAAATCGGATCCTAAAGCCACGCTGGGCCCAGTACCGAGGGACGACAACATTTCAACCCGTGAAAGTTTTTTTTGCCCCTTTCATCGGCTCACCAATGCCCACCACGAACATCAATTTATCCCTCCATGTAGGTCCAAGTCCGAAAATGTGCCATATTTCACGTGCATTTTCCGGTCCACGGTCTCCGCATTGACCGAGCTTGAATAATTGAAGCTCTTCGGTCACAGCAGGCTGCGAGCGACGTCTGCGGCGCTCGTATCGAAAGTCTGCTGCAATCGTAAAAAAGCAGAACATGGTTCCCCTGATTGGACTGCCAAATTGGTGGTCTCGAGATGGAATCCGTTAGGAAATTAAACTTTTCATTCTACCGCAAATGTTGTTAGATAAAGAAGAAAAAACACCATCAGGAAAAGCGTGACGCGCAAAGTTCGATAATGAAGCCGGACACCAGTCAGCTGAACGCACTAGAAAAACCCGAACCAGATTTCTGCGCCCTGCCTCGGACACCCAGAAGGGGGGGGAAGGGGGTAAGAGCGCGGTGTGGTGTGAAAACTCTTCCAATCCACTTCTCCGCGGCTGCTGCTGCTGCTAGATTGGAACCGCTAGGAGAGCGCGAAATTACAATCGATTTGTGACGGTGAACCGCAATGAAAGAGAAAGAACCCATCCAAAGTGCTTTGGATTTTCAGATTTTAATTAAAATCGCACCTGACCCCTCCTCCAGTGGAGAGCAGCTCTTATTCCAATCGAAGCAGTCTGGGCTGCACTGGGCAACCAATTTGTGTCCAAATGTGAAGCCGTCAAAGTTTGGCGCTTAGCAGGTGTCGTACCTTCGTTTTCCTGGAGGCAGGAATGTAAATCCGAAAACGGGGCCTCTGAAGCAAAGAAGCAAGTAGAATATTAAATAACCAGCGCCATATACTTTTTTTTGGTAAGCCTACCTGGTTTTCTTTCTCATCGTGTTTGTCGGGATAAGATTGTTGCTTGATTGGAAAGCTTTTACCGATTCTCCGTCCCACTTCGGAACCGTTTTCTTTACGCCAAACGTTGTAAAAAATGAAATTAACTTTAAACTAGAAAAAATTTTTTTTCTATTTTTGTTCCACGTTACTTCTAACTATGAAGAGGCAAAATAAATTTTCTCTCGCATCTTATAAAGCATTTTTTTTCATAATTTATAGTCGGTCAGCTAACGTCTGCTCCCATGAGCCCAGACTAATTTGATGCCCTGATGGTAAAGCTTGTTTAAAAATGTTTATTTTCAATCAGCTGCTAGTAGAATTTGCTTATAGTTGTACGTTGAACGGGTTGTGTATGAAACACGACAGCAAGGTTAACGTAGAATTACGTATAAAGCGGTGGATTTCAGTGATAATACTCTTAAATTTCTGTTTTTTTTTTTTCAATTGTTGGTTTCAGTTTCGAGTGATATTCAGTAATTTTAGGTGGTTTTACAGACACTAGAAGTCTCCATTTTGGATTTCAAAATGTCGTCTGAAGTTGAATTCTAGTCTCTGGGTAGCTTGATTTCGGAACTACCCATATAAGACGCTATTAAGCCTCGTTTCAGCTTGAAATCAGCGTTCAAAACAAGGCTCTAAAGTTTTTTGTGATAAATCAAAATATCTGAATAATGACAAGATATAGAGAAATGTTTTCAGAGGATGACTTTAAGGTGAAACCTCATTGAATCCAAAAATGGCCGACTTCGAGTCACCACTTCGAATTTTCGAAGTTCGGAAATAGTTAATGCGTTCCCTGTGAAAATGCTATTTTATGTTTGCTGTGGTGAAGCAAACATAAAATAGAATTTTCATAGGGAGCGCAATGAGTATTTCCGAGTCTTGTGATTTTGAAAATTCGAAGTGGTGACTCGAAGTCGGCCATTTTTGGATTCAATGAGGTTTCACCTTAAGAAAAATGTCTAAACTTTCATTTAAAAATATTGACAAAATTGAACACTGAGAGAAATTCATTTTGAAAACAAAAAGGAATTAAAAAAGCCGGTTATCTTAGATTTTCAAAAAATAAGTTTTTGGGCTGACAACTTAGTTGTCCAAAACTCTTCTGAACAAACCCAAATGTGTACTCTTAAGGGAATACTACAAGGTGTACAGCCCTAGGGGTTGTATTTGTATGAAATGGTGGCGTAGGACTAAATGTATATATTATATGCTGCGTTAAACTGTTCATAGGCAACACTACCGTTTATATTTGATGGTCGTTATTGTAAAACTAACGATGCATGGATACATGAAAATTTTACACTAGTAGTAAATGCAAAAATTCTCATAACTCTTATCTTCAAGCAACTATAGTTTTGAAAAGAACCGATTCCATAATCTTCAGTTAGAAATTCGAACGCTGATGATCGCACTATCGGTACCATTGAATATTTTGCTTTACCGCGCATAATAAAGTTTGCTCTCCGCTGTGCCCTTCAGTAGTTATGCCAGCTAAACATTCTGCAGCGTACGATGGTAACTGTTGCTGCCGTATGCAAAATAAAGGTAACATGCTCCGCAGTGCCTGGAAGATGACTCGTATACAGCTCTCGTTTCTCAATGTCGCGTACCTCTAACAGCTATACTCCACTCGCTATTGTGTGTCAAACTAGACTGAAGCTGAGTTTTCTACACGCAGTCTTCTGTATCGAGTTCAGCGTAGATTTTTGCCATGAGAGCGAGGCCACGCAGTTTCGAGAAACACAAACGGAACAAAACACTTTGTTGAGTCAAAATATGTAAGCAGTGGAATTTATTCCGTCCATGTTATTGTTATCCGTGCTCGGGAAGCTAGAGAATAGTAAGGAAAATGTATGGGAATGCTTGACCTTGGAACTTTTCACCTTTTTTCACCATTAGGCAGTAAAGCAACAATGTTAAACATTATAACAAACAATTGTTACACATTTTATTTATCCACCGACATATAAATGACTAAAACGCATTAAGTCGTTCGCTTGCTATAATCGTTTGAAATTTGACGCAACATTTGCCAGTTTCATTTTCAATTTCACAAAATGTAATCTAGTATAGAAAACAAAGACTTACGCCAAAAAAACTACTCTAACAGAAACTTGTTCAAGTTTGACGCGGTGTCACATTTTTTAATAATACTGATTTTACTGAGACCATAACCAAAATGACAAAATTTAGAGAAATTATGTCAAGGAAAGAATTCTAAAAAATTGTCTAAATTTTTATTTGAAAATATTTAAAAAAAATTAAAACTATACACTGATATTTTTTAAGAATCAAAGAGTGGTATTAAGAAAAATCGGTCATACCAGATATCTCACAAAAGAAAAACTTTTTTTCGTAAAGAATGTCAACAGTCATTTGTTCAGAAGAGTTTTAGGCAGCATAATTGTCTATCTTAAAGCTTATTTTGGAAAAAAAAACATATGACCGTTTTTGTCAACACCACTTCATGTTCTTCAAAAAAATATCTTATTTTTTTATATATTTTCAAATAAAATTACAAACAATTTCCTTCTCTCTAACCCGTGTCATTACCGGGCGGTTATGACCTTGGACTGGGGAAAAATTATACCAAGCGATGACAGGTTTTTGATGACATTCGAGTGCGTTCCTGTTTTTTGTGACTATAACGTTGCTGTCTAATTTCCCATACACAAATGTTTTTTCTTTGCCATTCATTTTGTTGTCGTGTCGTAACATTCGGTATGCGATACACACATCCCCCAATGAATTCTTGCTTTCCTTTTGTAATATACTGTTGCCAAAACGTTCTCAATGTGATTACTCGACTGCTAGCTTGGGTAGGTATCTCGAACAAACAGCAACAGAAAAAGTATTTTGAGAAGACTTTAAAAATGGCCTGTACTCTTGGAATGCCTGTCCTTGGAAGGCAAAAATGTGAAACCGAGTCGAACATGAACAAGTTTTTGTAAGAGAAGCTTTATTTCCTTGAGAGTGTTCACTTTTAGGTTACCTTGAGAGTGTTACTTCTAGGTTACTAAATTGTCTATCTAATATGCATATTTTGAAAAAAAAAACCTGAGAAGATTTCTTCAGCACAGTTGTAGGTGATTAGGGTTTGCAATATTCCCGAGATTTCCCGGGAAACGGGAATGAAAAATCTCATTTCCCAGGAATTCCCGGAAACCGGGAAAGGAAAAAATCTTAAGCAAAAATGAGATTTCAAATAAAGTTTATTAATAAAAAGTTACAAACAATCGTTTACAATTTAACTATTAATTGAAAAACAAAATTTATTCAAGTTCACTCCAGAAATTCATGAACAATCGTCTATCAATCGCCTCAGTTCCACTGACAATTTTTCGTTAGGCCCAAATAATGTAGTTCCCTTCTGTAAAACTTTGCTTAAGATCGCTGAATCACCGCTGGTGTCTGATTTCTAAAATACTTCTAAATCACCGATTCCAGCTCTTGCTACATTTCATTAGAAACTGAAGAGTCCAATACTTTCAGTTTGTTAAAGATAAAGCTGAGTGTTTGGCAGCCAGATTTTAGAGCATTTGAATGCCTGCGTAATTAGTGTGAAATCGCGGCCACGATCCAAATTACACTGACTGACAAAATTTTTTGTCAATAAACAAAGAAAAAATCAAGCAGTAGTAAACTCACTAGCAAATAAAGACATGAGACGAAGAAAATATTTCTTAATTTATCGTTTACTAAATAAGGCAGCATATATTTTTGACAAATAAATTAGGCAAATAATTTGATATTACACGGCAAGCAAATATTGATCGTCGTTTCAAGCAAATATTTGCTTCGTATAATGCACACTATGAAGCTGCTCTACACTTCTACGACGTAAGTTTCGTGTTTTGATACGATATTCAGTTTTATTGCAATATTGTATGTAAAATTTTCCGAGGAGCTCGAGAATCCCGGGATCCCGGGAATCAATATTTCTATTCCCGGGATCCGGGAATCCCGGGAAATCGTTCCCGGGATTGCAAACCCTATAGGTGATAGAATTGCGGTTCTAGAAAAAAAATTGTAAACTGTAAAGAATTTTTTTTTCTGTGCCAAATTTTCCAAATTAAAAAAAAAATTATAAACGTTTGAGTATTTTGTCATTTTTACTCTGAACTTTTTTTGAGTGTTTTTCTCTGGCTACACATTACAATACAGGCCATGTTCGATTTTGGCAACACGTCCAAATTTAATTTTTTTATGATGCCATAATCAATCATTTCTATACTGGCCCTATTGAAAATATTGAATTGCGTAACTCACCGGCTAACAATGTTATTAAAAGAACTCCAAGGAAACTGGGACAACTATGCATAGAACGACAGTGTAAGTATGGTAATAGAGAATATGTGGTAGTTCTTGAAAGGACTTTAGTTTTTTCCAATTTGGGTATTTATCGAATTATGCAATAGTGACGCCGGATAAAGCATGTTCAATTCCTCGTCATTGCGGATTACCATCTGCAGATGGCGCGGGATAATTGGTTATAATATTGCGTTTAAAATCTCTAGAATCATTCCCCACCAATTCTAACACTTCTGCAGCAAGATACTCCATTGCAGCCATTAGATCGACAGGTATACCAGCACCATCGCACATAATATTCATTACGCAGCAAACAATGTACTCGGCCTGCCGCGAATTAAAGCCCAGCACGAGATGATCGGGACTTTGTCCTTCTTTTGACCTTGCCTCCTTTACTACCACCAGACAATATAACATGTAAATTCCCTCGAAAGGAATAACAATGAACAAAACTCCTATATAGAGCGGGGGCCTAGTGTGGTTGGTAACGTCTCCGCCAACCACGCTCGACGCCTGGGTTCGAATCCCACCGCCGACATAGGTGTCGATGGTTGTGAGATGGCGTGATCCACTCACAACCAACCTCAATCCTAGCCGACACCGGGAGATTTTCTGAGGCGAAAAATCTCTGGGATCACGCCTTCCATCGCATGAGGAAGTAAAGCCGTTGGCGCCGGTCCGTTAATAAACGGGTCGTGAGTTACGGTCCTGGGTGTGGAGTCGCCTCCCTGGGCGTCGGTGATTGGCCACAACAGTGGCGGAACTAGACCGACGGAAAATAAGCGAGAATAAAAAAAAAACTCCTATATAAATGTTAAAAAAATCCGTGTAGTTGTCTCAAACAGACGTTAGTGTGCGTCGTAGTAGGCTTTCGCTCGTAAATGTAGAACGACCGTCGGCTCTCGCACACAGAAATAGTGGTCAAATAACATTCGCGCATCGAAGAGGTACACACTGTCATTTGTTTGGCGATGATATGTTGCATTTTTGCTGTCTATTCAATTCTATTTTTGTTGAGGAATATTATTATAAGATCAATTATATAAGTTATTCCCAAAATCGCCGCACACAATGTGCGTAACTCTCATTTCTATAAAAAAATGTTAAAATACGTTTAAGAGAAAAACCGTTGTGGTGGTAAGTACTTCCTTGTTTGTTCAAGAATATATTTAGACAGCGAGCCTGGCCAACGTTAAGCAAAAGAAGACTATTATCGCAGTGAAAAATGGTTCTTCCGTGACCATTCACAAGTCTGCTCTTAAATACCTACGGAGAGGACTAGAGTAACAAGCAGGCAGCGCTACGTAGGTGATAGAATGAGGGAATGTGAAAAATGGGACGGACTGCGCTTCATATTATTTGTAGGAACACAGACAAACACTTTGTACTTTAGTTTTTCGTCAACTGTATACCGTATTCGAGGATATCGTGGGAAGCACAGAAAAACGTTTCTAAGATGCCAGTGAAGGTTAGACTTCCATACGTTTGCTGTTACCTGGAGGAACTAAAGCGGTTACAAAATACACTAGCTTCAAGTAAATTGTTTCATTCCTCCTACCAAATACAAATCACAATTTGCCCTTTTCTAGACCACAAACACGTCCTAGTAAATTAAAATTTGTTTGTTGTTGTGATTGACTCATTTAGTAATGTGTAACTTCACAAAATCTGTAGTAATGTGTAACCTCACAAATTCGATATCTTCAAAATCTTCACATATTTGTAGGCTATACCATTTCTATATTAAAGTTTAAGTAAAACATCATGCAGTCCACACATAGACATTTGTCTCTCGTTGTCTCCTGTGAAGATATCTGTAAGTGAATTAGTGCCATATTTCAAAAAATTCTTCAACAACTAAACAAATATAAGAGATAAAAATAAGCTTCATCCGGTGAAATTGTGTGTTACTTTATAGGTAACAACATTGTAGAACATTGGGAAATTTCAGAAATACACAGTAGAAAGTTATATAATAAAAATGCTGAAACTTTACGTGATGCAAAGTGAATGTTTATATGCAAAAATGAGAAAAATTAAATTCGTTTCTCACTTTAAGGTGGATTGATCATAAAACTCAAACTTTTATAAAATGAATAACAATTAACAAAACAACTTTGCAGAAGACATTACGGCTCCAAAGTCTTTTTTTTAGTGAAAAGTAATTAGTAAAAACCGTCTGTAGAACATTTAATAGTTTTAGAAAACCACTACAAAAAGTTAAATTGAAAATCATTTACTTTAAGGGGTAATCTAAAGAAAATTCCACAAAAGTCCACTTGAATAGATAGATAGAGGTATGATGTCTTCAACAAAGTTGTTTCTTTTAAAACGTGCTAAAACTTTGCCGAACAAAGTTGATTTTTATATTCCAAAATGAAAATAGTAAAATTCGTTGCTCACTGTTCAGATTAGTCACAAAATTTGAACTTTTACAACATGGATAATAATCAATGAAACAACTTTACTTAAGACACTGTGACTCTAAAATCAATTTATTTGAATCAAAATAATTTCAATCACTTTTCTGCAGCTTTGAAAACAGTGCGCGATGGCGCTTCTCAATGCCTCGAAATATATTTGCCTTTCTCCTAGAAAGGTATAGCAATCACTGCAAAAACTAAAGGTGAAAAAGTGCTCAAAAGGGCCGAATGTCGTATATCACTCGACTCAGTTCGACGAGCTGAGCATTTTCTGTATGTGTGTGTATATGTGTGTGTGTGTGTAGCGCTCTCCCAATCTCACTCGATTTTCTCAAGATGGCTGGACCGATTTTCAAAGAAATCAATTGCAAATGAAAGGTCTAGTTGCCCTATAAGACCCTATTGAATTTTATTGTATTCGGGTTTCTAGTTTAGAGGTTATGTAACAAAATGTAAAAATCACGAAACATCAATATCTCAGAAACTACACAACCGATTTGAACAAAATTAATTTCGAATGAACGGGCTACCTAAAAAACCCTTAACTTTTGAATTTTATGAAGATTGAATTTGTGGTTCAGAACTTATGGAAAGAAACGTGTTCTAGAGGCTATTCAATTTCACTCATGTTTCTCAGAGATGGCTGGATAATCAGTGTCATATGGAAGGTCTTGTTGCCCCATAAGACCCTATTGATTTTTTTTTTTTTTTGCAAGCGGATTTTAAATTTGCCTGTTATGTTTAAAAAATGTGAAATCCAGCTATGAAAAGAAACATATTCCGAAGACTACATAAATCCACTCACTTTTCTCGGAAATGATTGAACCGATTTCCACAAAATTGGTGTCAAATGAAAGGTCATAACACCCTATTGAATTTTGATATAATCGGACTGTACCTTCGTCTGGAATGTATCGAAATGTGAAAATCACGAAACTTCATTATCTTAGGAACTACACAACCGATTTGATCAATATTGATATCAGATAAACGTGCTAGTTAAGGGTTAACTGATGCATTATGATTGAACGCGTGGTTTCAAAGTTTGGCTGCCCTATATGTTCCTTTTTCATTTGATTATAATCGAACTCAAGCAACCGTTATATTTCAAATTGTTAAAACAACGAAAGTCAATTATCTCAAAGATTACACGACCTATTTGAACATAACTTGTGTCATACAAACGAGTCATCTCTCAAACATACAAATATTAAAGTTCATAACAATTTGATATGTGGTTCAACAGTTTTGGAAAGAAAAGAAATTCAGACTATTCGAAACTATACCTGCTTTGATCAATATATATGGCCTCAACATGATTTAAATGTGGTATCGTACTATTTGAACGTTCCCGGTATCGCTCTTGATTAAATTGTTCGAAATTAAGAGTCATTTCTTTTATTTTACTATTTTTAAGGCAGTAACATTACGTCAAATGTCATATTTTATACTTCAATTACAACATCAATATTTTAGAACCCAAAGAGTTATTGGATTTAAGCATTCATGTAAATCTATTTTTACAAATAATAAGTTTGAATGAGAAAGGCTGAGTCTGACTGCTAGGTGGATTAACTTAGGTTTTTAAGCAGTTCATGCTATAATTTGCTAAAGCGTTGCGGATAGAGAACGGCAAAGAAATTTTGCCGTTTTTTCTTCCAATCTGTCGTCTACGAAGCTCCTTCTCTTACTGAGAGTTTGGTCGAATAACATGATTATAAAATGTACGTTCTTTTAAGCTTCAGCACAAATTTATCCGAAATTTAATTAAAATCAAACAAGCAAACATTCTTGAACATGCAGTGACAGTCTCATTTTAACCAAACAATCTGCGATGACATGGGGTCTGTAGAAATGCAGTTGAACAAAAAGCATGTTATGAAGTACGAAAGTTCACGAAGGACAAAAACTCAGTTGATTTAGTTGATTTCTCCATGGAGTAATTTGGCTATAAACACATTTATTGTAATCTGCGAAAATACAAAATTTGCTTATAAAGGATCCAAACCAGATTGCAGTTTTCGAGCAGCGGACGTACCAATGAGCAGTAAAAATATGGTGGAAGGTTATAACTCCGCATTGGGCAATACTGATCACGAGAACATTCCTTCGGTACCAGCTAGTAAACACATCCAAAAAACCTTGTGGACGATGGCACTCTTTGATTAGTTCGAACTTTAAAAACAGACTCAAGTCATCTGCATACACCAACTTGCAACCATCACCTAGCAGCAACGTTACAGCGTTAAAAACAACAGTACGAATAGCAATGGCCCCATATTGCTTCCTTGGGGTACATCTGACTTATTGGTTAATTGCGATAAAACATTATCTCAGCTTTTCGATGAACTGCTGGGAGGCACTAAAATGCAAGATTTTAATCCTTCGTCATATTTTTCGTCACCCGTGCTTGGATTGCATCATTGCGAGCGATTGATTGAATTACAATAAAATTATTTTTTGAATTTCAGCCACTCGACTAAAATAACATATTTTGAAAAATAGATTCACAAACTAGAATAATTTCTTCTCTATCTAAAGAGATATCAATGACAAAAACCCGTTTATTGGTAATAAAGTAACAAGCATTTAAAATCATTCCATCTACCGCTTCACTCCATTCTCGATTTTTTGGCATGCCACCCTGGTAAAGTAAGACATAATTCCACGTCAAAAATTTTGTGAATCTTAATCGCTTTTTTTTACTTTTACTATAAGTTCAAAAAGTTGCTTGGTAACAGAAATTCTTTGCCAATGAATTATGCTTAAACAAAGCGCTAAATTTGGGTTAAGGTGTCAGAGCATCAATTCTAAAGTCGTTAAAATAGACGCAATTTTAGAAGGGTGAGATCTAACTTGTTAGCAATGCTTCGGTGAATTTGCTTTAAAACTAATGATTAAAAGTTTACCCATATGGGACTAATCACTATCAAGGCTGATATAAACAATAATAACACTAACTAAGATGCTACCAGTCAACTTGAAAACTTGTTTCTCGCTCGCCATGAACGTCATCCGACAGCAACCGGATAACGTGTTTT
Organism: Wyeomyia smithii; assembly: GCF_029784165.1. Taxonomy (NCBI): domain Eukaryota; kingdom Metazoa; phylum Arthropoda; class Insecta; order Diptera; family Culicidae; genus Wyeomyia; species Wyeomyia smithii. Next base: position 269,313,605 of record NC_073695.1, read on the forward strand.
AAGTAGAAAAAAAATAACCTAAACCGAACGAAGGTTCGTCGCTTGATCTTCGAGAAGACGCTCTCCGGCCATATTGCTGTGGCAACGACTTACCGAGCCATCATCTATGTAAGTATGCTTACCACATCTTGCTGTAATTATAACAAACAGCCTGTGTCTACCCAATCAGCCTCGATTAGTGTCGTTTTTTATTTCTTCTCCACCCGAAGAGTATCTCTAGAATGACGGATCTGGCGCACACTTTGTCACTGCCAAGGTCTTCTTCCATGACAATCTAGTAGCCTGGGCAGAGCTCTGAAGAGGGCAATTATACACCCTGCTTACCAGCAGCAGCCACCACGCGACCACATTCTCGTCATACAACAAATCGGTGTCAGCGGCGGCGGCGGCGGCGTCGACGGCGATTGCAAACAATTATATTATGCTGCTCATCAGACGGTAATCATAATTCCTCAAGCTAAGCGCCATCAACTCATCATCATCAGCAGCAACAGCAGCTGCATTGGATGTGTGCCGGATGCGCATCGCCATCCGCTTCTTGTCCCCCTAATTTGCAATTTTTCCCGGCATATGCGATGAAGCGAGTGAAAATTGCGCCCGAGTGGCTAGAAAACTTTTCATCCGTCCAGCAGCGGCGGTCTCAGTGTGCCACGAAAACTCGTTTCCACCGTGAACTTGTGTGTTTTTTAACCAATCAACAACAGTGAACTATCGAAGTCCGTGGATGGTCATGCTGATAGCCAAGAAGAAACGTACGTGGGAACAGCGGCCATTAGGCCAGAGCGCCACGAGACCGACCTGCAGTCCACCAACTCCAAGGCAAGCCCGGACCGAGATTGAAACAAATAATTTTTCATCAGAGCCAGATCGTTCGGATGATAGTGCAGCTTTCCATGTTAAGAGGTTGGCGTGGTGATGGGAAGCACTGTGTAATTGAATTCTGCCTGTCGGGACGAAGCAGGCGGCGAAATGGTAATTGGCGAAAAAGGTGATTAAAGTTTGGGATATTCTCTCCCGGGAATGCAAATTGCACACAGCCAGCTGCGGTGATTGCGTTGGCAACATGAAAATCTGTTTTATTTCCGTCGCGCAATTTGTTCTCGTCCCCGGCAGCGGAGCTGCTTTCTCCTAAAGAGCTGTCGTTACTATTGCGTTGCGATTGACATCTTTTTGACAGTCAGTTGTTTGGAATTTTATTTGCTGTCATTTTCGTACTAGTTGTAAATTATTATTTGTTGAAAAATAAAAATATTTAAATTTATATTTGTTGAAAAACTAAAAATTAACCATTAATATGTCATTGGATAGAAAAATTATCAGCAGATTTCAAAAACATAACAATACTGGAGCTCTACTTTTTTGGTATTCGATTAATTTTTTTCCAAAAATCGACTGTTGCTACGCATGGGTAGAACCTGCATCTTATTTGCTCCTGGTCATACGAATCACTTAGATCAGGTTGATCAAAATGTTTGATAAACTTTACTCTAAATCCACATTTACAAGAATGAAATCGCATGCTTTGTCTGTTTCTATAGCGAATCAATGAAAAAGGCGTAGGGGAGGATTGTACAAAACGCACCAGTTAAGCATTTGCACGATTTACAGCACTTCAAATCATTTCAAAGCGACATTGAACGTGTAGGATGATTGTAAATTCTGTATATTGTATGTTTATGACGAAGTTTATTATAAAATACTCGATTTCAATGTCTTTTTTGGTAAAAATTACCATTGCCGCCTAACAAGTCCGTGACCAAAACGCACCACAACAAAGGTCAGTATGCTCCAAAGCAGTAGGCTAATATGCCACTAGCAGAAATCAGCACACGAAGTGAGAAGCGCTTGAAGTCTCGAAAGTAAAATCAAAAATAATGGAACATGCTCTAAGTTGTCAAGCAATCTCATTCTGCCCTAATTTTAATTTTGATTGTTTTTAGGTAAAAGTTAACGAAAGTTAGTGAAATTATTTGAAATACTCATAATATTATAAACTCCAAAAGTGTAAAGGTTAGAGTAGTCATGATTTTTTGTATTATTTACAAGTAAGTTAATCATAAAAGCTTAAAGAAAATTCATGAATAATTACATGTTGGACAGAGCTACAGCCAATTGCACAGGTTTTTGAGTATTTTAGTCATTATGGCTCACTTTTTTATATGAGAACTATAGAGAAGCTGAGAATTTCGTCATAAAAAGCCACATGTGTATGTATTTTAGGGAATTAATAGCATGGGTCATCTTACCAAACTGGTGAGTCTTGTACGGTTCTCCCCTACCAAAGAAGGGAGAGGAAAGAACGTGACGAAAATCTCTGCGATACCTGCTACGAAACGAGCGGCATTCGGTCAAATACAACCGCAATGAAAAGACAGGGAGGGTCGCTTAACGCATGTGGCTGTAGGTAGAGTGCTGCTACTAGAAGAGGAAGAGGGAACGTTTCTGTGTATCGCTAAAGCATAATGTACGACGTGGATAGCTTCGGACAGTTTCCCCTGCAGAGGTTACATTTTACATTACGTAGAAATTACATGTTTTGTAATTCGTACTTTTTGGATAGTTCGGTCATAGTTCGACACTTTTGCTCGATTTTGCTCCGAGCTACATTCTTGAAAATTCAACAATATGAAGTTATTCATGTGACAAAATTGCAAAACTTTGTTCAAAATTTGAAGTGATGACATTTTTGCGAGATAACGCGAACGAAATCTTACTTATGATGGTCATTAATCTACAAGATTTGAGGTTTGGCTGTTTGTCAGATTTTCCAGGCAGAACGGCAACATTGCTCTGTTCTCATATTAAGTTGGGCTGTGTGCGTTAGTGCTCTAACCCTACACAGGAATAGGGTTGGGAGCGAGCTAGTTTGCAGTACCGAAAATTTCACTTGTTGGTTTACTTCACAAACTGCTTCGAAAAAAGATTCGCATCCTTATGCTTCACATAGGAAGGCTTGCGTCTCAAATCATATTGCAAACGAATAGTAGCTGATCGGAGGCAAACATGAGGAGGGAAGTATTATGATTGTATCCATATTCTTTGCACGCTATGCTCTAACATCAATTCGCTTTTGTGAAGGTATTGCATTTATACAAAAGTATTAACGCTTTTGCTGCGCTTTGATGTGATTCAACGATGAAAAATGGATTTGAATGCAGTGCGGTTAAATTCAGTAGCCCTAAGTGGAATATCGTTTAAATACAAAATGAGAAGAAGTGGACCCAAATAAAAACCCGGGGCATCCTAGATGGGAATGAAACGGGTTTTGAGAGCTGTTTTTGAAAATGTTATATGAAACTTTTAAACACCCATAGTTCCGAGAGATCCTAATTTCTTGAGCCTTAAAACGACAAGAAAACTCAAATCTTAGAATACTTTTAAATCCTCTTACTTCTCCACAGATATTGTATGCGAACCCTCAAAACAGATTTATTTTGCGACTTGATATTTTTCACATTTTTTCCTTCTTGTTTTGCAAGTTTTGGACATTTATTTTGTCTCTTTTTAAGCAGTACAGTTGAATGGAAAGTTTGCCTATTCCAAAATATAATAAAATATCAGTTTTACTCAAACGCTTAATAAGAAATTCATTTTATTTCAATCTTTAACACTTCAAAGATAGTTTTATGACACTTTTCGATGTCTTTTGACGTTTACTTCGGTATTTTGTGCATTCGCGTCCTATTTTAATTTACCTTTTGTCATAATCGTCAGCAAAATTTTCGACGTATTCTTCACTCTTTTTAATTGTGGCTTTTTTACCATTTTATAATATGTTTCCCAACGTATCTTATACATTCTGCTGACGTTCTGTATGACCTTTGTTGACACTTTTTTCAATTTGTTTACGCTATCTAAGTTATTTTGTCGACAATATTTGTTGACGATTTAGTTTTAACTATTTGTTATAGCAAATTTGTCAAAGATTTTCTTGATTCAAACATTGACAACACTCCACAGATTCAACACACATACACTAAAGTCGCTTTTTACGTGCCGCGAATAAAAACCGCATAAAAAAACCGCGTAAATTCCGGAATCCGCGTAAAAAAACCGTGTAAATTCCGGAATCCGCGTGAAAAAAAAAACGCGTAAAAAGCGACCTTAGTGTACCTGTATGTTTGTGATATCTTTTGAAAGTACCTTTGATACCTGTTTGTTCAACACTTTTTAAGTTTGTTTTCGATTTATTTGCAACTTTTTTTTCGCAAATGTTTTTGATCATTTTTGAACTTATTGCCATTTAATGTTACTTCGAATAGGTTTCTGGCTTTTTTTGCGTTATGGGTCTGTATTTTTTTTGCTGAAATTTTTTTGACGTTTCCTAATTTCTTCAATATATTTTGACCTATTTAAATATCTAACAACTATTTTTGAAATACATTTTTGACATTTTGCTGAATTGACATTTCGGCTCACTGAAAAAAAAAATCTACCTATTTTGATGCTATCTTAAAAATTCTGCCAGTTTTTTGTGGCTTTGACGTTTTTTTACGACGAAACTTTTTTAACTCGTAAAACAACTTTGACATCTCTTTGGCATTTTTTTTTACTTTTGTAGGACGTTTTTTTTCAGTTTTAGTGTTTCTAACATTTTTTGTCATAATTTTATTTGTCGTCTATTTTTGCATTTTTTTTAGTAAACTATTTTTAATGTTTTGTCATTTTACAACACTTTGAAGCCATTTTTGTAACATTTTTCAAGTGTTGTTGTTGTTTCGATGTTTGGTGAAATTTTTTTGGCATTGTGTGCATTTGTGTGGCTTTTTCAACATAATTTATCTCTTGATATTGTAGACATAGAGATTTTTTAGGCGTCGCACACTGTTTCCAAAGTTGCAAAAACGTGATCGAAATTATTTTGACCCAAAAAAACATATTCTAGAGCCATAGTGCCTTCAGGAAAGTTGATCCATTGATTATCCTCCATTTTATAGAAGTTGAAATTTTGTGAAACAGTGAGAAGCGAATTTTTCTTTTTTCATTTCTGCATATAAAAAATTCACATTGTTCAGCATAGTTGCTGCACATTTTATAAGAAACAACATTGTCGAAGGTATCATACTTCTATCTGCCTTTTTAAATGGACTTTTGTGGAGTTTTCTACAGATTGCCACTAAAAATCAATTTTTTCAATATAACATTAAGTAGTGATTTTCTACAATTCTTTAATGTTCTACATTGTTGTTTGCTATTACAAAACAAACAATTTCATCGAAGAAAGTTTATTTTTATCTCTCTTGTTGCATTGGTTATTGACAATTTTTATTGAAACAATGTACCGTACTGCATCAAATTTCGAACACTTAAGCTATGATGTAACTTCTTGCACTAAAAAAACAACTAAAAATGAGTTTTCTCGTCGATCTTAAAGGTTCAACATGTTGGTTAATTTATTTTTGTTGCAATCAAGTGCTATTTATATAGAATAAAACATATTTTGTTTATTAAATTAACGGAAATTTAGAACTCGGCTTCGATTCAAATTCCGAACACTTTAATGTAATCACTAAGAGATAGATAGGCACACCGTCTCAACACTGACTGTCACTTTTTTCAACGCCTGCTGGTTCCCTGGAAGTGGTCCTACAGTGAAGAGCAATACATCCCTTGGTAAAAGACATTCCGAGGAACGAAATGGTATATAATAATCATACTTTTGATTACTCTAGCTATAATAATGTGATTTTTATTCCAAAGTGTTCGAAGTTTGAAACTGTTCTAAGTTTGAGTCAAAACGGTCTGCAAATATCTACAGACTAAACCATTTCTATATTTAAGCATAAGTAGAACATCATTTAATTGTGATATAGGCATTTGTCTCTCGCTGTCTCCTGTGCAGATATTTGTAAATAGCAATGGGCGATCTTTTAACAAAAATCGATTCTCCTGCATCGATTAATCAAAATCAATAAAATCGATTCATAAGAAAATCGCGCCTGAAAAATCGATTTAACAAAAAATCGATTTTTGTTCGGTATAAGCCTTTTACGACTTTTTTTGGCTATATTTATGGAGATTTTGTTTTGTTTGCGTTTTCTGGTTTATTAATCATGTTCATCGAGTTTTCGTACACAACATCTACTAACGATACGGCTTTTTTAGTTTATTGCCATCTTCTTTAACCGCGTGTACTCTTAGCGTTTTTTTTTTCTACTAAAAGTTTTCGTTGTCGCTCATCCCATAGACCATTTCACGAGACGTTTGGGAACTTGATGCATGAACGAAATTTTGACAGAAAGTTTGGAACCGCTGACATAATGCACGTGAGAGCATCAAGAACATCAGCAGGATCCGTGACACCTGTCAGTTCGTGAAATGGTCTATTGTTTCGGATGCACTAAGAGCAATCCAAAACTGTATACAGTCAGGTTTTTTTTACGCGGGGGATACGTACCTCGTAAAAAACGCATAAAAACCGCGGTAATTCGAAAATCCGCGTAAAAAAACGCGCTCATTCAAAAATCCGCGTAAAAAAAAACCTCGCTAATTTAAAAATCCGCGTATAAAAACACGTTTTTTTTTAAATCCGCGTAAAGTAGTCCAGCAAGAAGGGCTTTAGAAAAAACCCGAGACGCTCTAGAACCAGTATTTAAAATTGTCCTCTTTGACGGTCATTCCGGATCTTTCGGTGGGCGGAGGGTATTTTTTGGACTAAGTCTTTTACTAGCTAAACACTTAAACGTTTCTGGTTCCAAACCCACGTTAATTCGGAAATTCGCGAAAATTGTTTTGAATTAGCGCGGTGTCGCGTAAAAAAAACGCATTAATTCAAAAATCTGCGTAAAAAAACCACGTTAATTCAAAAATCCGCGTAAAAAACCGCGTTAACTCAAAAATCCGCGTAAAAAAACTCGTAAAAAAATCCGCGTGTAAAAACAGCTTAAAAAAAACTGACTCTAATTAGGTCGTTTAGTTATTCACGGATTTCCGATTTTTATATATCATCCAAAAGAGTGTAATTTTTTAAACAAAACGAGATTTTTTAAAACTTAATATAATTTTCCCTCGGTTTTTAAATGAAAAATAAAAATTCGCTCTAAATCGTTACAATGACAGTTGGTAGATGGGCGAACTGTCATTGTAGCGGTTTCGAGCAGATTTCAAGAAGTTTTAAATCGTGATTTAAAAAGCGAAGGACAATGTTAGAATTTTTTTTAAATCACGTTTTATTTGGAAAATTTAGAACATTCAGATGATATGAAAAACTGATATAGCTGAACAACCCAATTCATAAAAAAATCGGAACATCCTCAGAACAAACTCAAATAAACAAAAATGGTGAGCGCGACACCATGCAGAACAGAATACAGCACGGCATATACACGACCATTCAATTCAACTTTTGCAATATTTGAGTTAACGAGTACCCCGCTACTCATAGTTGAAAAATAAGCGCATATGCCTTTTCTACCGAAATAAAAAAATTGGTGCTTGATAGTAAACACCCACAACGATAGTAAACAACGTCCCTACGGAAGCCAATTTTCAAAAAGTGCACTTGCAGAGGTAGCAAATATGAAATAATGTTGGCTTATATCCAAAATGGTAAATTCAATATCCAATGCAATGCAAAATTTCAGCTTAATCGGAATTCAGGAGTATTTGGTCTAAATTTCACTTTCTCGACTTATGAAGAAAAGTACAGTTTGTAATAGTTTTTTTTTTGTGCCAAATGCCTTATGCCTTGTTCACACTATAGCAGATATCACGTGATATCGCGTATCTTGAAACATACATACATCTAGTTTTCACGGAAAATTTGGAGTATGGGATTTTAAATCAAGATGGGCGATATTACATCATGTGAACTGGTTATTAGAAATGTATAAAACGTCGAGGTCGGGTGTTATCCAAAAAATCGAAATTTTGCTAACTGTTTGTGAAGGCGAAATTTTGTACACTACTTCTAAATAAAACTGTCAAAGTCAATTTCCATTGCCACCCCAATGTACACTAATCAGATAGTAATGATTGTATACAATATATGTCAAACTTTCGAGACGGTCTTGTGGTCTGGTAATTTATATTCAGCTCGAGGTGCAAACTTGTCTCGTCGTTCTTTTCATCCTCGCTAGGGATGGGCGAACGGCTCACTAGCCGTTCATATGAACCGGTTCTTAGGAAAGAGCGAAAGAACGAACGGCACACGAAAAAGAACCACGGTTCCTTGGGCGCACCAGAACTGTTTGGTTCGCGCGAACCCGAAGTTTACTGAGACAACACGAACTGTCAACGCTCGTGAATCATTGTGAACCATGAGTCGGTTTAGAGCCGCTCTTGCAAAAGAGCCGTTTCACCCACCCCTAATTCTTGATATATTTCACAACGCATGCGTATTAGCCAAATTTCATACGGGTTTGTCTATTGATGTCGCGTTTACAAAGGCAAAAAATGGTTACTGCGTTAAAAATACTGGAAAGACTTAATTTGGCTGCGGATTGTTCTTTTTCAACTCGACGACAAGATTATCCAGCTTCCCTGACCTACAGAAAACGTCAAAATGGGCTGCGTGCACTATACGCCATTACCGTTCGTGAAAAGCTGGATATGGGGGTGGTGACATACTCATGAAAAAAGTTGTCATGGACGTAGACAATTGTTTGAACCAACAAAAACATTTGAAATGCGTTTTTCTCGGTTTCATGTCTATTGAATTTTAGCCCATTCTTCAACTATGGACATCCCGGTAAAAAATTGACACATTTTTCAGAGCAGTGCCCGAATTCCGAGCACACACTTCTTCGGAGAGAAGGAAAAAATTTCGTATACTTTCAATAAAGAAATTTTCTTCTCTTCAAAGAAAAGTGTTCTCGGACCTCGGCCGCAGATTACGTTAGCAACAATAAATGCAATCACTATTGTTTTCAATCCGTTTTGCACACATTTATTTTTCAGGCAGAAAAAAACGATCTTGCCATCCAAAGAATCGATTCAGCAAAAGATCGCGCGCGGAGAAATCGATTCGAAAAACCGATGAATCGACTAGAAAAGATCGATTTTGCAAAAATCGGATCGATCTTGCCCATTGCTATTTGTAAATAAATAAGTGCATTATTTTAATAAAAATCTTCAATAACTAAATAAACTTAAGAAATAAAAATAAACTTTCTTCAGTGAACTTGTGTGTTTTATTGAAGTTAACAACATTGTAGAACATTTAAAAATTTTAGAAGATCACTATAAAAGTTATATTAGAAAAATGATTTTAGGGGGCATTCTAGAGAAAACTTTACAATAGTTCATTTAAATTAGCAGATACTAGTATAGTATCTTCGACAAAGTTGTTTCTTACAAAATGTGCTGAAACTTTACTCTGCAAAGTGGATTTTTATAGTTAAAATGAGAAAAATAAAACTCATTTCTCATTTTTAGGTAGATTAACCACAAAATTCTAACTTCTAAAATATGAAAAATAATTAATACAACAACTTTACTGAAGACACTACGACTTCAAAATCATTATTTTTCAACAACCGTAATAGCAATAAATTTTATAGAACATTCAAAAATTGTAGAAAATCACTATAAAAAGTTAAATAGCAAAAAAAGATTTTTTGTAATAATCTATAGAAAACTCCACCAAAGTCCATTTAAATAGATAGATAGAAGTATGTTGTCTTCCACAAAGTTGTTTCTTTTAAAATTTACTACAATTTTGCAGAACAAAATGGATTTTTATATTCCAAAATGAGAAAAGTAAAATTCGTTTCTCAGTGTTGAGTAGATTAATCATGGAATTGCAACTTCTATAGCATGGAGAATAAATAATGGAACAACTTTGCTGAAGACATTACAGCTTTAAAATCAATGTTTTTGGGTCAAAATAATTTCGATCACATTTTTGCAGCTTTGGAAACAGTGTGCGTCGTACACAAATTACGTAACGCATGAAGGGCGGGCGGGAGTGGAGTTGAGTTTACGTTACTTATTGTGACATATGGGGGAGAGGGGTAGTTAAAACAGTTACGTAACTACGATTTTCCTTCAAATCGAAATTTTTCGGGGATTAGGCGTTACGTAATTTCAGGGGGGAAAATGGGAGGAGGTGGTCTAAAATCTGGGTTTTTAGCGTGTTTTTAGCGTTACGTAATTTGTGTACGACGCCTTATATGTTTTACCTTTGTTATACTAAACAAAGGTTATAAAATCGGTCGAAAAACGCAAAATAGATCCGAAGACCAGAGGCCCGAATGGTAAATACCATTCGACTCAGTTCGACGAACTGATGAATGTCTGTTCATGTGTATGTGTGTATGTGTGTGTATGTGTGTTGTCTGTATGTATGACGAAAAATACTAACGCACCTTTCATATAGAACGCAATATCCGATTTTGATGATTTTATATGCAAATGAAAGGTACTGTGCTCCCCCAGAATGCTACCGAGTGGAGTTTTGATTATTGGTTTAGATTTTGAGATACTGATCATAGAGTATTTTTTAACATAGGGTATATAACTTTAAACACAAAATGAATCTGTTGAGGGCCAAGTGACGTATACCAATCGACTCAGTTCGTCTAAATGAACATTGCCGTTATACATGTGTATGTGTGTATGTAGTATTTGTAAATATGTTGTTTATATGTGTAGTATATCAAAATCGAACATAAGCAAACAAAAAAAAAATCGATTCAAGTGTTTACAAGTGCAAAAGGAAGCTCCAAAACCTTTTGAAAATCATACTGAACGAGTTTTTTATTGGTTGCTTGATTTTTAGAATATTTACCAAAGAATTTTCAAACATGGAGTATTTTACTTTTTGGATCATTTCTCGCTCTCTATCCTTTTTTATATTGGTATCTCTCTTTCTCTAAGAGTAAAAGACATCTGTGCATAATTTTCATACTCTGCGTAGTTCGTTCTAACTGGTGTAAATAAATGAACCTTTTATTTTAAATAGGTTTTTATTAACAATATTCGATAGATTTCAGAGGAAACTGCAATGCTTATTTAAGTCCGATTCTCGTTTACTTGATGCACTTCACTTTTGTATAATATAAATATTGTTTCCCAAATTTATTTCAAAATCATTTAAAGGTCAGTGCAAACAGAGTATCCATGCTATCCCGATCCTCGTTTGGGCAGTAAGTTTTATAAAGTTCTGAAAGTGTTTCAGTTTTTACCATACAGCCTAGGTCTCCAACAAGAGTTACGTTCCCGAGTGCACTTTAAACAGTCAAAATTCTTAAGTCTTGCGAAAAACTTTCATTTTGAAAAAGTGCATTTGAAATAGAATCAATTCAACAACTCTTAACAGCATCTGATGTGTGCTGGGAATTGACATTTCAACAGTAGTTATAGAAGTGTCAATAAAAATTTTTAGCACTTGATCCTCACAGATTTTATCAATTTTTTTGTTGATTTCTTGAAATAATCACACGTTTTTATGGTAACAAAGCATTTAATGCGCTGTTTTATTCTGAACTATAATTTTTTGAGAGCAAGTTTGTAGGACTTGCTGCGATTCGTAGGATATATTATCATCATGTTCTTTTTGAAAACGAAGCCGTTGTGGTATTGAGAATGTATGTGAGAACCTCATCGAGATTTGATTCAGTGATGTTATTTGGTTCACCTCTGGAAAACTATCTATTGGATTCAATTTTAAACGATTTATGGTTCACTGGCATAACAAATTTATATGTAGTAATAGTTAGTATAACGAAGGTTTCTGCGCTGCTAGGTGGATAAATTCAGGTTTTTACTATCTTTTGATGGCACTTTCTTCTATTTCTCTTTGGAAATTTTCGACGTAATTTTAATATATATTTTAATTCATTCTAACTTTAAACTGTAAAATTTAGGGATGAGGTTTAGTTTGCCCTTTTTTTGTCTTTTTTTACAATTTGTGGATTTATTTTCGAAACCTGTTTGAGAACATTTTTGGCAATTTGTTAACTTGTTTCTGAAATCTCTTTGACCTTTTTCGATCTCGCTTCTTATCTTCTAACATATTTTATAACGGGTGACAACTAAACATTTGGAATTTTTTTGAGGCTGAGAAATGAGAGTATGTGTATGAAAGCTCTCTCTGTCTCTCCTCTTTATGCCAGTATTTTTTGTTTTGTTTATGCATGCCCAGTAGAGATGGTCGGGTTCGGCATTTTTCAAACCCGTACCCGACCCGTACCCGAATTTTTTTTTCGGTTGAAACCCGAACCCGAAACTTTTTTTTTTCGATCAAACCCGAACCCGACCCGAACCCGAAAATTTTATTTTTGTGAAACCCAAACCCGACCCGAACCCGAAACTGTGAAACCCGAACCCGACCCGAACCCGAGATTTTTTTTAGGGGTAGATTTTTTGTACCAATTTGAGGCTGCCCTGAAGCTTTGGGCCTCGAATGGTATTGAAATGTTAGTGTTTTTGCAGTTGCATGAAATTAGACATCATCATCTTACAAAAATGCTTACTTGATTTAGTCGGGTTTCGGGTTTTCAGACCTAAACCCGACCTTTTTTAAACCCAAACCCGACCCGAACTCGAAATTTTTTTTCCCACCAAACCCGAACCCGACCCGTACCCGACACCTTCAAAAATTTTCAAACCCGAACCCGACACTTTCAAAAATTTACAAACCCGAACCCGACCCGAACCCGACGGGTACGGGTCGGGTTCGGGTCTCGGGCTTGAAAACCCGAAACCCGACCATCTCTAATGCCCAGTTGTGTTCAAAATGGCGTCGAAACAAGAAGCATTTCGCAAGCGCATTGTATAGTTAGCGATGAACTGCACAACAATTTTGGCGAACAGCTCACGGTAAACCATTTTGGAAGCGAAAATCTTTCGGTTACGACTGTGTATGATTTCCTTCAAACTCCAACAACAATCCACCCAGAAGGTAATGGCAAACCGGGCAGAATACTGGACAGAAGAGGACTTTTTCCTTTTTGTCTAAATCATGACCATGGGCTTAGCTATCAATCAAAATGTATGCCAGAACTAATGTTTAAGCAAAACCTGATTACATTCCTTCCAAGATGCCGTACCGATGAAAAGTATTTGTTTTGGCCAGATAAAATATCATCACATTACGTCAAAAATCACTCGACTCCAAATACAGTGTTTCTTTAAGTTCGTCTTCTTTGACAACTGTAAAAAAAAATCCAAATTTTTAGTTGTCACCCGTTACATTTGTTTTGACGTTTCTTGACAATTCGTTTGATTTTTGTTTCAGCTATTGACACTTGAAAATACAAAACTTTTATGTGCCACTTTAGGCACTATAATTATTTTTAATAGGGTTCACATTTCATTTGACCTCATATTTGGCATTTTGTTTGCATTCTTTTAAGTAGTCTTTTAAATCTAATTTGTTTATTGACAATAAAATACAATAAAATTTAATAAGGTTTTATGGGACAACCAGACCTTTCATTTGAGAATAATTTTATGAAAATTGGTCCAACCATCTCTGAGAAACTAGGGTGAGATGGAAAAGTTGCACATACACACACAGAAAATGCTCAGCTGAGATAAAACATTTTTACGAAAAATTAATTACGAAATTTAAAACTATTTTCGTAAAAATGCTATATACCTGGGATTGGCTCATGTAACCATGGGGTGATAAGTATTTCTTACGTATATTTTTTCGAGAAATACGATGAAAACATCAAATTTAAAATAAAATTGGCTGCATTTGCTTGAAAATGCAAATTTAATTTTAAAATACAAAAACAATCTATCTGGCAACACTTCCGGTCAAAAACAATATTTTTTCTCGATTATTGGTTCATTATCTTTAAAATCCACATATAACTATTTTTCGGGTATCTTACGTCTATAAATTGTAAAAAAAATATCTACGAAATTTACAACTTTTTTCGTAAAAATGTTATATTTCGAGATTGGCTCATATTACCTCGGGATGATAGTTTTTTCTTATGTGAAATTTTCCAAGGAACACGATGAAATTATCAAATTTAAAATAAAAATGGCTGCATTTGCCAAAAGAAGTAAAAGAAAAGAGTTTATCTGGCAACACTTCCGATCAAAAATCAATATTTTTCTGGATTCCTTGGTTTATTTTCTTTAAAAATCATCTATCAGTATTTTGCGTACTTTGCACAAACAGGGGGTCCCACAGAGCGGGGGGTATTCCAAATCGACCCCAAATTTGGGATTTTTACAAAGTGACAGTAGAGACTTTGAGCAAAATCTTAGATGGTCGTGTAATTTATTTGACATTTTGGGCATGTCTTTTTAGTTCAATTCATCTTTTGATATTTTACATCTTTTTTATTCTTAACATTATCTCTTAATTGCGACCTCGATGTTTCTTTGTGTTTTCCAACTTATTTGTTCTTGTTATGATGGTTTTTGACAATTGTGTTCGATCTTTATAGGGCTTTTCAAACATTTCTATGAAGCTTTTCACGCTATTATTTCTCTCGATATATAGAAAATTTTTTTTTTCTTGTATTTATACCATTCATTTTTCTTTTGATTTTTTCTCATGGTTTGATAATTTTTATGCTTGTTGATTTGTTATTATGCTTGTTGACAAAAAAACTTTACGTTTTTTGGAATTTATTTTATGTTTTCGTTTGATTTTTCGTCATACGTTATGCCTTTTTTTGACATATTTTTGACTTCCTCTGAAGATTATGTGTGGTTTTTGACACGACATTTTTTGACTATAGTTTTCTGAGACTTTTCGACAATCATTTTTGTTAATATTTATGATTTTTTTTTGGTGTTTGGTTGAAACTTTTCGACAAGTTTTTTTGTCCCTTTGGATACATATTATATTGTTGATATTTACTTCACTTTCATAATAATGTATTGAATTTTCCTGATCTTTCACACTTTTTGATCATTTTAAGTTCATCATTTTCATCATTCATCATTTTAGAGTTTTTTAATATTACGTTTCACCTTACTGTTTCTGATTTTTTTTTGACATCTTGAAGTTTTTGCATTTCTGACAGTTGTTTTTGATGTTTTGTCATATTTTAATACTTCGAAGATATTTTATTAACGCTTTTAGGTATTGAGTTTCCTCTCTTTTTTTTTAACAATATGTTTATTTGACACGGTACAATACACACAATGTTCAACGGAGCCAACTAAAAGTTTCTCCTCTTTGATATATTTTATTTGGCATTTTGTGCATTCGTGATACCTAATTTATTTATCCTTTAACTTTTTTTAAATCTTTTATACTTTTCACATCATGCTTGACAATTGACAATTATGTTTTATCTTTATATGGCTTTATTTAAACAATGACGCTTTTGACGCTATTATATATTATTATATATTACTCTACTGAATTTTTTTGGACAATTACAGGTCGGACTCGATTATATATAGTCTCCGATTTTTTTTCCACTAGATATCACTAGATATCACTAGATATAATCGAGTTTTATATATAATATATACTATATAAAACAACTATATAAACTAACTTTTTTACAGAAATGATGTGTTGTTTTCGAATGAATAAGAAGAATTTTATTTTTGACTCATCCCTCTAAAAATCCGAAAACACATTTCTTACAAAAAAAAATAAATACAGGGTGTTAGAAAGCTCATTTAAAATCCTTCAAGGGGCGATAGAGGACCCTATTTGATGAAAAAAATCCTTCCAAGCATATGGCCAAAATTCAACTACTGCAGAGTTATTCACTTTTTTTCAATTTTCGGTTATGTTTGCCTTTAATGAGGTCTAGCACAAGAAATATGATAGTTAGCTGAATTCTGTGAGTTTCGTTGGAAAGCTGAGAAAATTTCGTAATCAATAATGTCTAAAAAACGTCAAATTAGAGAAAATAAGATGCACTTAAATAGGAAAAAATGGGAAATCAAATGATTTTTGGAAATTTAACTGAAATTTTCTCTCTGAAATGTGTTATAAACATGGATTTTGTTGTTAACTAAATTAAACATTGAAGTCTACTCTACAAGTTGTTTTTTGACACCAAGCATCTAACACTTTTAGTTTAGCTGCTATTTCACTTGAAAAGCAATAAGCTGCGCCTTCATTCAACGACGCATCTACATTAACACAGTGGGCAGAAAATTGTGAACCCTACAACAGTGAATAAAGGAGCAACTTTTTGCTTTTAAAGTGAAATAACAGCTAAACTAAAAGAGTGAGATGCTTAGTGTCAAAGAACAACTTGTATAGTAGACTTTAATGTTTAATTTGGTTAACTACAAAATCCATGTTTATCAAACATTTCAGAGAGAAAATTGCAGTTAAGTTCCCAAAAAACGTTTGATTTTACATTTGTTTCTTCCTAAGTGCTTCTTATCCTCTCTACTTCGACTTTTTTAAGACATTATTGATTACGAAGTTTTCTCAGCTTTCCAACGAAAACAACAGAATTTAGCTAGCTATCATACTTTTTGCGCTAGATTTCGCTAAAGGCAAACATAACCGAAAACTGAAAAAGTGAATAACTATGCAATAATTAGATTTTTGCCATATGCGTAGAAGGATTTTTTCATCAAATAGGGTTTTTGAAAATTTAAATATTTGTAAATTTTTCTTCTAGTTTTTTTTTTAAATTTTTTCTATTTTTTTTCTATTTTTTTTATCTTTGAAATTATTTTGTTTGGGTATTTTTATTTATTTTATTTTTAAATTTTTTATAAAATTTTCAAAATTTTGAACATGTTTTTTTTTATTTTTTTCTTCTTTGCGTATTTTATGGATGTTCTCTTACGACATATTAGCTCTAGACAAGTCATATTTGAAATTAAAAAAAAAACAACTTTTTCGCTACTATATATAATTGAGTCCAAAATTATATATAATCGAATCATATATAATCGAGTCAATATATAATAGAGTCTCTATATAATCGAGTCCGACCTGTACCGTTTTTTTTTTTTTTTGGCATTTCATTTTATATCTGTTCTACCGTCCTATTTCTTTTATTTCTTCGGTATCCTTTGGTAGCTTTGATCATTTCTTTATATTAAAAAAAATATTTTGGTGACAAACTTTTTTGGTATGTTTTTTTTCGAACCAGTTTTGCCGCTTTGTTGACTATTTTATTTTTACCTTACTTGTTGCTTTTTAATTTCTTTTCTTGTCAGCTTTACGTTTTCTGGCAATATTTATTATAACTTTCCGTTTGATTTTTCGTCATTTGTTTGGCATTTATTCGACATATTTTTGACTTCTGAATAGATTTTTTTTAGGCTTGACAATACATTTTTTCGAAATTTGTTTGAATTCACTGAGATTTTTTTGACAATCTTTCAATTTATTTGCTGTTTTTGCTATATTTTGATATTTTTATGTGTTTGATTGAAACTTTTCGACAAGTTTTCTTTCATGCTCTTGAATTCATTATATTCTTCAGAGAATTTTTTTACATTGTAAGATAGTTTTTGTTATTGTTCTTCACGTTTTTAAACAATTTCGACATTATTTTTTATCTTTTTATTTTTTTTATTCACCTTTCGTTTAATTTTTGATACTTCTTGTATTTTTTATTTTTTCAGAATGTCTAATCCAAACCACCACCAAGCTTTTTTACGTCTTCAGTTTTTTTTACAAATCTTTGAAAATTTTCGCATTTCTGTCATTTATATTATTAATTTTACGTTTTTAGCAATATTTATTTTATGACTTTAGTTCCATGAGATTTTTTTTTGACATTTTTTCAATCTGTTCGCTATTTTTTACAATTTTTCCTAATAATTATGATGTTTGTTGGTGTTTGATTGAAAATTTCCGACAAGTTATTTGCACGCTGTTGGACTAATTTGTTTATTCTTCTGGACTTATAAATTTTTTTATAAGAATTCCTGGAGAGATTTATATTTTAAGATATTTTTTATTATTGTTATTCCATTTTTAAATACCTACTCATTTCGACATTATTTTCGATCCTTTTCTTATTTCAATTCACTTCTTTTTTATACTTTTTGTATTTTTTTTAGAATACCTGATCCAAACCAGAACCAAAGCCTTTAACTTTCTTCACTGCCGCATCGAGAGGCAAATAGAATTTTGTTCAAAAATTTGTAGAAATTTGACAAATGAGAGAAATAAGATGAATATATGTGCACCAAGCTGTTGAATAATGGAGCGATTACCCTATTTAGCTCGGATGAATATAGCGTCAGTTGAATTCAATACAGGCACAACTCAAAATTCATAGTTTCGAGAAAAACGCGTTTGAAAATTTGCGTCAGAAATTTCTCATTTTCGTGAGAAATTCAAAATTAAAGACTTCTCATTTTTATTGAATCCATTTGGGGCTATCATGTGCTTTTAATAAGCAAGTTATAAGAGTTGTAACCCCATTTTTCGATCTTTTTAGGGATATTTTAGATTTGTGCAATAAAGGCACATCTACTTATATTTCTGGAAATATTGTGAATTTTGAACAGGTCTTTGTGAGATGAAACTTTATAGTATTTGGCATCGTTTGCCATCAATAACTCAAAACTGCAAAATTTTGAGTTGTGCCAGTATTGAATTCAACTGACGATACGTTTCATATTTTTGTTTTTTGATTGAATCAATAGGAAGGAAAAAATGCAGTGGTCTACCTGCGTCTACTGCGTTTAGCTCAGTTGTATATTTTGGCAGTGTGACTCTTATGCGTCTATGGGCAGTTCAGTTTTTACAAATTTTTAGTAAATTGTCGCATTTCTGACATTGATGCAATTTAAAAATGGTGCAGATTTTTTTATGTTTGTTTTATTCCTATAAACCTTTTTTTGATTTTTGGTATTCATGCACGTTTCTGCTATGTGACATTTTCAGAGCATACTGGAAGTTTTACAAAACAGATATGACCGTTATCGATATTTTTTATTTAATTCTAAACATTTTACATTTTCAAAAAAGTTTTTAACAATGCAATATATTTTAAAATTTTTATCCCGCATCATTTTTCTCTTTTTTTTTTGCACGGGGGATGCGCAAAAAAGACATGTAAAAAAAATTTTGTGACCGTGTGACTTTTTTGAAGTAGAATACTTCTCTCAGGAAGTTCGGCTACATAGGGATGTGAAATGAAAATTTAAAACCGGAAAAAGTGAAAAATATGTCCAATTTCAAATGCTAATAAATCGGTTATTATTCGATGGATTTCCTTCGTTCTTGTAGCAATAGATTGGAAAATCGTCTAAGATTCTTCCCAAAAGAAGATAATAGTAATTTTATTATTCACACTATTGTACTATTGAAAATAGTCAAGTCTTGTCAAAACGAAAAATTCGACCTCTGATTGGTCGTTATATGATTGCTTCCCAAGCACGGTCGACAGAATCATATACCTTGCAATTGAAAACATCCTATTTGGCCTATATAAGAGCCTGTTTCAGCCGAAGCCGCTCATAATAGTTCTAGACAGCGACAACAGCAGTCGTCCTTCCTTAGCAGCAGCACTAGCTCTGTGGTTGGTCACCACGTCTCAGGAGCAGCGCGGTTCTTCTCAGCATGTGTCGCCAAACTGCCATTATTTCCCCCGTGTTGGGGCAGCATGAAGATTGCCATCAGGAAATCCAATTTTAAACATCAAAATGCCTTTTTCAAGGCAAATAAACAAGTCATTGAAAGTTAATAATTTTTGACAACGCAAGCAAGCATTCTGTGTTGGATCCTAGCAATTTAAATCTGTCGCGCCCGTCACAGTGCATTCACACAGTGCATGTTGTCCGTGCATCTTAATTCCCCCACTGTTAGGGCATCTCAAAGGTTGCGATCAGCAACCGATTTTGAACCACAAATTGCCTTTTTCACGGCAAATAAACAAGTAATTGCAGGTTAATAATTTTCTGGCATCAACACAAGCAAACATTCTGTGCGGGATGCAATCAAATTCTGTTGTAGTTGTCTAATTTTTACTTTATTTAGTAAACTCCCCACTGTAAGGGAAGCGCAAAGGCTGCGATCAGCATAACCGACTTTGAATAACTAACTGCCCTGTTAGAACGCATTCACAAAAGCAGTTAGTTCGACTATGCAGAGCCAATATGAAGTCAATTCAATCAATCAGCATAAACAGAATTTCGTCGTCTCCCAACTGCCAAGTTGCAACATGATGCAACACGCAACAGCGAGCAAACGTAATCACTTGATGTTACAAGCCGCAATACGGTTAGGGGTAAAATCGTTGCGTGTGTGAGAGCACCATCGGTGTTTATTCGCTGGATACAAAAATCAAATGCGAATTGTGGAATTATTCGTCTGAAGAACATTAGAAAATGGTACAACTGACAAGAAAGACGTGGTCTATTTCGTAGCACCCTTCGGCTATAAAAAAGTGTTTCTGGGAAAACTAGATACATTCATTAGTCGGAAGATGAGCTGGATGGACCGTCCACAACGTTGACAGCAGTAGCAGCAGATATCAGCACTCAGCAGTAACAGAAAATAGCAGCGGGTTGCGCCTGTGGCTGCCTTCAAATTAAACAAATCACTTGCCCTGTGGTTGGTCACCACGTCTCAGGCCTCTGCCAGGCTGAACGCCAACGCGAGCGATCGGGCGAGATTTTTTCCGTACATCAGTCGGCACTTCCTCTAATGGAAAAATTGGATCATTTTGTTCAGAAGAACATTACTGTCGGTAATATTACACAAATGCGATTGCATCATATCCGATATGGAATTGAACAATTGTTCTTTTGAGGACAAATAAAACACTTAATTTGAAGAGTTAATAGCTTTGGGTACCAGTAGCAGTATGGTAACAGCCTCAGCGGTAGGTGCAGCCGTTACTTCCCTAAGGCCGATGTTATAAGGAAGTAAATGGAAGCGGCACGGCGAAACAGTTCGGGTGTGCTTAGACGCACGTCATTTTTCGTTGTTGATATTATTCCCCACATGAAACGACGCGCTTTCGTACGATAGCGGCTGTATTAGGGGTAGATGCATTTGCCAACACTTACTCCAGTAAAGCCGTGTCTAATTTTCAATGTGAAAACACCTTTTTTTTTGTGTTGGCCGTGCGCATTAGGCCTCTGCCAGGCTAAACGCGAAAAGCGGCGTGAACCGATTCGCCGGCCGTAGGTAGAGCTGTGTAAAAGTATTCTACTTCAACCTTGCGGTCGTGGCTTTGCACACAACCCTCCTGTGATTTTTTTCACAGGGAATGCTTCCCGTGCAAAAACAAGCGGAAAGGAAAATCGTGTTATTTCGAGAAACCGTGCAGAAAAGGCATGTAAAACCAATCCGTGTAGAAAAAGATCGTGCAAAAAGAGGATCCGGTGTAACTACCTACTTTATACATGCTTTCGACATATATACTTTTTTGACATTAGTAATTGCATATTTTTGTGAGTTATTCATCAAACTACTCAATGACATTTGTGGTGTTCCAGAAACGGACCGATTTAGTTATTTATGTGGACAAAAATTGTAATAATATAAACAAAATTTAGTTTAGAAGATGCAACAGTATATTGCGTTACTGAGAGCGCAACGGACTGGCCATGTGCACCGCTAGGCTGGCAACACACAATGGGAGGTAAGGATTCCATTCTCTCTTATTAGGTGTTGGACCAGAAGACTGCCAAGGGAAGGTTCGAAGAACTTGGCACATGTTCTGAAATTTCAACTAATCTTTCTGCTGGTTTACTAATAATAAAATATGCTAATCATCACTAGCAGTAACATACTTGAAATCTCTACAGATTTTGCTTAGCAAGGGAATATCTATAAACATTCTATACCGTTATAACCAGGCTTCAGTAGAAATCGACTCTTCAATCTTTGTTCCCTGATAAAAAATATGCCGGAGCGATCAATTTAGCTGACTTGAAATATTGCAATCGTTCGTTTTGGCGAATCCTGTTTCGTGCTCAATGACCTACTATGCTGATAAAAAGTACCGTTCAGATCCAGATCGAGGAGATTTACTCTGCCCACATAGGTTTAAATTTATGCCACAAATCACAATGTTCTTCCTTGCATTGCGACTATAAAATTTCGTGTTGATAAAATTGGCTAACTTTGATGATGTTTTCGTTCAGAAATATTCAAGTAAAACTATCGGTAGAATGGTACAGGTAGCCTACTTGCATTTCGTGAAGATTTCTTTTAATTTCTATCCTCATGTTCAGGTCAAGTGCAGTTGATGATCGCTCGCACATATCGTTCGTAACCTAGTTTTGTTTTGGTAGACAGGGGAAAGACTGGCAACCAATGTGGTTGCCGTAGCAGCAGATTAACATCGATGTCTACTCATAAAGCATTCGAAGCAAGTCTCTTCATAAACTAAATGCTAAGTAGCCATTGAAGTTCAACCTCATTTTCCGCAGCCATACGGTACGTATTTTCCCGATGGCCATTAACGAGCCGTGACCACGTCTCGGATGTGCTCTTTAGCCCCCGCCCCGCCTCCGACCGTTCGCGGCTCGGTACCACGGGAACGAAGCACTACATGTTAAAACGGCAGCCGAAACTGAAGCTGGCACTTAATTTTCGCTACTAATTGAATAAAACCGACTCAACTGAACCGTCCACAGTTTATTGCATCCCAGCTTCGAGCCCGGCTGTGGACCGAAGCAGAACTTTGAACGTTCCAAACGGCGTCGATTGTATGTTACGTCTCCTGCGAACTAGAAAGTAACGGCAGGATGCGAACAATGGCCGGCACGGCACTCGAGTGAAGAAGACGCCAGCCGAAATCGAAACCCATCGAGAATACGGTTTCAACCTTTGCAAGTACCGAATGGAACGGAACGGCGCAGAACGTGCGAAGCTTAAAAGCCCTTTCACCAGGCAGTGGCGCGAAGGAAAGCCAAAAAGATTCACAGTTCCACACTGGTTGATTGCTTCATTTTCCAGCGAAAATTGCACACATCAAAGTAACCCGATAAGTCCGGAGGGTACATTGTTTTATTTTTGTTTATTTTCTCCTTCTCTGTAATAGCTTATGGCGCCAATGGGTTCCAATCGAGGCAAACCGTTTTGCGGTGTTCTTTAATTATAGAATAATGGAGCCGTGATGGGCCAATGAACTAAGCTGTACTGAATTCAGCTATACACAGTGGAAATTTCATCGAGGAAGTGGCAATTTTAACACAGCCAACGCTCAACCTTTCGGCCTTAAACACCAACTCAATTATCATAAATTGAGACGACCCTTAACAAAGTGCCTAGAATTGTGCATAAATCAACTTCCAGCCAGGGATTGAACCCCCAACAAATCGATGATCGAACACACTGGAGTAGCATTTTACGCTAAGGGGATCGAGTAAAATATAGAAAACTGCGTAAAAAGCGAATACAGTGTACTTCATCTGCTTGCGCAGTGTGGGTGCAAGCAGCAGCAAACAGTTACCTTTGTACTTGCCTCACCTCAGCAGCGCAATCCGGTAGAACTACTTTCGAATGCAGCCGAACTGAGCAGGCGCCTCAACGCCACAAACACATCCGTGCAAAGTTCAAGATCTCTGTCTTCTCCTTATTTACAGCAAGCTAACATGAGCGCAACGTTAACCAATAACATTATTCATGGCGCAAGAATGCCGGAGAGTTCGATTTCTTGAACTTGAAAATTATTCAATCGCTCGTTAGCTTGGCTCAGAACCAGACTCTAGACGGAAAGAAAACCCACTCTCAGGTTGGACAGATGTCGAAGGCGAACTTCAGTCACAATCGTTACCAGCGGCTTAATGGACCGCCAATTGCAGCAACACTCCGATCCCCGGTCCAAAAATTTGTGGCCAAACAATAACGAACCTCAAGGGTAATTCAATTTCGGACTCAAATCTGCCAACAACTCACTGCACTAACAACTCAATTTCAGGGTAATGATAACATGTTTTTAATAACGCACAATTGAAGCGAAATAAAATAACAATCGGTTCGCATTGGTTAGCGATTCGAAAATAGATCAAATGTGCAAAACAAAAAAAAACACCTCACAACACCTCAACAAATAGACGCAGATTGGCAACTGCCCCCCCTATGGACTGCTTCTACAGCAACCACACATCATTCATATCCACCGTTCGAGGCATACAATACAAACAATAAACACGTTAATATTTATAAATATGAACGAATAAACACAAAAATGGTTTACAGTTTTTTTCTGCACACCTATGCTGTTCTCCGGCACTGGCAGCACTTTTTCATTCACCCGCTTGGTGGAACCGTACGGTGACGTCATCGCAATTGGCCGAGCGCGGGTTCGCTTTCGTGTTGCTTGGGGACAAACTCGAAAACATATGCTGCGAATTTATCTTATTATCAGAACTACCTTGCCCTTTCTGGTTCCTTAACCCTATAGTGCCCAAGTTAATTTCTAGACGGGCTTCGGCAAAATCACTATGAAACATTATAAACACTTTTTGAGTATTTATTGAAGCTTTTCAGAGGGTTGACTGAAGCCCGCCAAATGGCGGCATTGGGCACTAGAGGGTTAAGGGGTATGCATCTTTGTGTTTCTTGATTATTTTACCAAATGTACTATCAATGCTCATACTAAGTAATACAGTATGGTCTTTTTACACGGTTTTTCATGCGGGTTGCTTTCCTCAATTACTCAAAAATGGTACAAGATATCGACCTCATTTTCATCACGTTTTCTGTTTTAGGCCAAAGGTTATTATTATTACTTTATTAGGGTGGCTTTCAGCCACAGACTGGTTCGCCACCACCCAAAGGTAATCAAGTATCCGTTTTCAAAAAAAAATCACAATTTTTGGTGTAAATACTGAAAATTTTAAATGTTGAACGTTGGTCTCTAGATTGACAACTTTCATATTCAAACGAGGTTCAAACATTTTAAAACGGTTTTCTTTGTTATATTCGCAACTTAAAAAAAGTCTTTTTCACGCGATCTCATACAAATTTGGAACGCATCCCTCGTGTAAAAAAAAACTTACTGTATTCTATTTGAAAACAATGGCCTTACTGTATTCTATTTAATTAACAATGGCTAAGCATGCTTCGATTGTCCCAATCTTTGGTGGAAACACTAATTTCCACGCTTGTATTTGTGCAAACATCAAAATACAAATAAAATATTCAAAATAATCTATGTCCAAAAACGACAACAATGCACAGAAATATCATGAATATGAAATTACCAGTGTCAAAACAGTAAACGTCGAAAGCATGTAAAAAGTATTTTGGAAAATGTTGCAAAATTAAAAATGTAGAAAATATTCTATTGTTCAAATATATTTTGCAAATGCAACATGATCAAACTAAAAATGCCGAGAAAGCAAAATCAAACATAAAAAAATCTGCACTTTCTCTAAAATAATATCAATATCAGATATGCGAAAATTCAAAAAAAAAATGCAAAAAAGACCGCAAAAGATGAGTTCGGTTCATATATTCTAAAAAATTACAAAAAGTATCAGAACTAAATCAAAAAGTGAATTAAAATAATAAAAAGCTCGAGAAAATGTCGAAATTAGTTTTTAAAAATGTTAATAACAATAATAAACACACACACACATACAGAAAATGCTCAACTCGTCGAGCTGAGTCGTGTGATATATGCCATTCGGCCCTTTGGAGCACTTTTATACTTTCGATTTTGAAAGTGATTGCTATACCTTTCTAGGAGAAAGGCAAAAATATCTCAAAATGTAAACAAGTTTACTCCAAAAAGATCGTATTTCTTGAAAAAAGACAAATAAACAAATGAGTTCGAAGACATGGGAAAAGCTTTTCAAGAAGTGTCGATCAAACACCAACAAAAATCAGAGATATTAGAAAAAATGTCGAAATTAGTCAGAAGCAGTAAACAATATTTAGAAGAAGTCGAAATATGTCGAAAACTAAACGAAAACCCAAACGAAAGGTTCAAACAAATATTGCCAAAAAAATTGTCAAGAACACGAAAAGACGACAATGTACCATTTTGAAAGCACCAAGTCAAAAAATAACCAGTAAAATGGCAAAAGTGTTTAGAAAAAAAAAAAACAAACAAACTAAAAAAGAAGGTAAGAGTATTTTTAAAATCCAATATCCCAAAACTTACGAAAGAAATATAACAAACGATGTTATTAAACAGGTAAAAAAATATTTAAGAAATAAAGGAAATTCTTCAAAGGAACAAAAATAAATTGAATGCAAATGCAAATAAATGCCAAACATATCGAAAAAAAATCGAAACTGTCATAAAAAGTTAAAATCGAAAACAGTTGTCAAAAATCTACAAAACAAGGGTAAAGTTTTTAGAAAATACAGAGAAATATCAAGGCCGACGAAGAGAAGAAAAAATGTCAAAAATATCGAAGGATAAATCAAATTTCAAAAAAAAACTAAAAGAAAAAAACAAAACGAAACAGAGAATTATAACATCACGCAAGCCTTGGCCAAAGCAAGCAAAACCTTGGGTGCTACATTCCAATTTGGAACTCGACCTTCTGTTTTCTTATACACAGACTTCGCAGCCAACTGTTTAGTGTACAGGACAATTGCGGGGCTAGCACTACGATCCTACTGACACTAACAGTACCTCCCGAGCCGAGACTCGAACCCACGACAACTAGCTTGTTAGACTAGCATCGTACCTCGAGACCAACTGGGAGGTTTTTAACATCATAAGTGTCATAAAACTGTCTTCAAAGTGGTAAAAGCTCACAAAAAATCAGAAACAATATTTCCAATAATGCGAAAACTAAAATATCAGAAACGGCGAACAAACGTTATATAATACACTCAAAACATGTCAATAAATATAAGAAATGCCAAAGAGATAATTAAATGTGAAAAGTCAAGAAAAATGCAATACACTATTAAAACGAAATTGCTATGAAAATTAACGAAAAATAAAAAAATGTCACAGTGTCATCAGCAATCATAAATTTAAAAAAAAAATATCAAAAATCTCAGAGAATTGAAGGAAAAGTCAAACGACATTTGAGAGGAAAGTCAAAAAATGTAGAAAACATGTAGAAAATGTAGAACAACATTTAATAAACCAATGTGAAAAAACATGCCGAAAATGACCATAAAACAGATCAAAAAGCCAAAATAATTTCTAAAAGAAATAAAAAGAATGGGTTTCGAAAATAATATAAAGAAAGAAGCATCAAGCCGCTTCGAAAAACATGATATGAAATATATAAAAATATAAAAAATCTATATAAAAGATTAACACAAATACAGAGACGACACGAATGCACAAAAATGCCAAATAAACAAACGAAAAAAATTTACTGTAAAAAATATCAGAGACATTTCTTAAAAGTGTAAAAAGCCAAGGAAAATCAAACACAATTTTTGAAAAATATAACAAAAAGGCAAAGAAAAGACGAGAAAATCGAAGAGACATCAAAAATAAGTCAACAGAATGCCAAGAATGTCTTCAGAAAAATCGAACGATTAGTCAACAATACATCAACGAATATTGTCGAAAAATACGTAGAAAATGTCTACTCAGCTGAAAAGTGTCAAGAAAGGCTACAAAACAAGTGAGCAGAATGTAAAAAATACGTTGGGAAACATTCCAAAAATGCTAAATATTAAAAACAAAACAATAAAAAAAATATGACAAAAAATTCTTATGAAATATGAGAAAGATAAAATGAAAAGAAAAAAAAAGGTACAGAAAACGCAATGCAGTGTAACAATAATATATATAAAAAAATAAAAAAAAAATCATAGCAATGTGCTCAAAACATGTCTTACAAATGTGAAAAACGTCAAACAGATTACAAAAATATTATACGATTTACGGAAAATACAAAAGAAATCAAAAGTTTTACCAAACAAAAAACAACGATAATAAAGCCAAAATTTTGAAGAAAGTGTTAATAAAAGTGAAGGAATAGTCAGCAAAATTTCATAAGTATATTTTAAAAACAAACATCAAAGTTTTTGAGAAGATTTTTTGAAAAGTCAAAATCAAAACAAAATAGTCCAAATGCATGAAAAGAAATGTCCAAAATTTCAAGCAAAACAACACAAGTAATTCAGAAAGAGCAAATAAACCTTCTTAGACGACATCGATAAAATACGTAACGCAAAAAAAACTTATTTTGGATCGAAAAATTAAAAAAAAGTCCAAAAACAATTACGAAAAACGACAAAAAAGGATCAAAACAAATCAAAAGCTAAAACAAATCATAGCACGAAATATCATAGCATACACAGTTGCACAAATTCGTAGTTGGTGCCAACAACAATGCTCTGTTTACGAGAACAAATAACCCTTGATCGTTAGTAGTGACATGAAATTTGGGAACTAATTACATGTTGCTCCACAAGTGTTAGATGTCTCCAGCGATTTAGCATCGCCCTGGCCACTTCTTTGCAACTGTTCAAATGGGAAAAGGAATGTTAATTTAATATTTGCTTAAGAGAGCCGCACCAAACTCAAAATATGCCAAGATGGTCAAAAGGTAACACAAACATATCAAAAAACAAACGAAAATGTCGAAAAGTATAGCCAAGTTACCTCAAACATGTCAAAAATCAAACGAAAATGTTAAAAAGTATTTTCGAAGTCTGCGTGCTTTGTCAAAACATGTCAAAAAAATTGAAAGAAGTTGAAAATTTAAAAACAAAAGACAACTGAAGTAAGAAGAAGTCGACTTAAAATAGATAATTTGAAAAAATATAATTGAGGCAACAAACTATGTTGAAATGGGTAAAAGATAAATTGAATTAAAAGAACTACACGAGACAAAATTAAATGTCAAAAAATATCAAAGGGATAATATTGTCGAAAGTGTCACAAAACTCGAAAAAGTAGTCAAAATATGTTACAAATAATAGTCTAAAAAATAGTTTTTTGTCAAAATTATGAAAAAAAAAGTAAAAAAAAATATGAAAAAAAATGTTCTAATAGTCAAAAATAAATCAAGATAAGTGAGAAATATGTAAAAAAAATTTAAAGAGAGATGACAAAAAGAGCAAGAAGCCGCCATAAAAGAGATGATATAAGAATATATAAGAGATCAAAATATATGTCGAAAATATCAAGAGATGAAATGAATTTAAAATGCACAAGATGTCAAATGAAACTTCGATACCGTCGGAACAATAATAACTTTAAATATGTCACAAATGTTTCCAGTAACAAAGCATCAAAAGCAATTATCCAAAAAATAGAAAACGGGTGTCGAAAAATATCAGAAAAAAAACAAATGTCATATCAACAACCTCAAAAAATTGTCTTACAGATGCACAAAAGAGTCAAAGAGATGTCAAAACTTTTTACGACTTGTACCAAAAACATAGAAAAATCGAACGAAAAGTTTAAACAGTTTCGTCGAGCAAATATTATGAAAAAACTGATATAAATTTTAGGAAAGAGTCAATAAGGATTAAAAGAGTAGTCAGCTAAATGTCAACAATATGTTGAAATACACTAAAATTTTGTAAAAAAGTTAGTTAGAAAAAAACAAATAAAAAATGTTAAAAATTTTAAAATAAGAAACTACAAAATATGTAGGAGGAGTAAAAACAATTTTTTAAAGTTGCGAAAAGTATAAAACAATGCAAAAATAATTGTCAAGAAACGTAAAAAAATGAAAATAAATAAAAAATAAGATAACAGGGCATACCCAATAAAACGCAAAACCTATCAAATGAATCAAAAATCAAACGAAAAGTGGGTCGCATTTCAACAACACCACCAACAACGGTGGCTTGTTGAAGAGGGTGTTTTAAAAACTAATGAAACTTACAACAGTGCTGCCGGCATGCGTGTTTACAGAGAGGGCGTACTAATTCTAAGGGTTCCAAGGCGTGACTTTATTACCTGCAAAATAAAGAACGAGAAGAAGATTTGTTAACAAATTATTGCAAATTTCGAAGAAGTATAAAGTGAGTTTAACATCGTGCCGTGTCAAATAAACTATTTAAAACTAAATCGAGTTTAGCGTAGACCAAATTACTTTAGTAAAAAAAAATCAGAAAATACAAGGAGATGACGAAAACGATTAAATGGTGCCAAAAATAAGCCAAAAATCGAATCAATAATTAAGAAACATTATTTGAAGAATATTTCTACAAAAAGGACCAAAAAGGTCTCAAAAACTGTCAGCAAATTCGAAAAAATATGTTAAACAGGCGTCCACAAGAAATGACATATCAACAATCTTAGAAATCATCTTACAAATGCACAAATTGAACGAATACAGTATCGCTGTTTACGCATTGCTTTAGGTTGTATGCATTCCACTCATACGATCAGTTTAGAAGTGTTAGCGGGCGTTCTCCCCTTGAAAGATCGTTTTTGGATTATCACTTCTCGCATTCTTGTGAAAAGTGAAATTTTGAATCCTATGATAATAAATAACTTTGAAAGACTTGTTGAACTTCAATCTCAAACTCGTTTTATGACTGTTTATTTCAATTACATGTCTCAAAATATCAACCCTTCTTCATTTCCTTTAAATAATATTTACTCATTAGATACCTTTGATTCTACCCTATTTTTTGATACATCAATGTTAAATGAAATTCGTAGTATGCCTGATCAACTACGTATACAACAGATTCCAAATCTATTTCGTGAAAAATATCAAAATATAAACTGTAATAATTCATTTTACACCGATGGTTCTTTTCTCAGCTCAGATCTACCGGTTTCGGTGTTTATAACAATAATTTATCCGTCGCTTACAAACTCGAAAGCCCTGCTTCTGTTTATGTCGCAGAGCTGGCTGCTATTCAGTACACATTAAGTATTGTTGGAAATTTGCCTAAAGACAATTACTTCATCTTTACGGACAGCCTCAGTGCTATTGAAGCTCTCCGATCGATAAAAAGTATAAAGAGTTCTTCGTATTTTTTGAATATAATACGCGACCATTTGAGTACTTTATCCGAAATAGCATCACAAGTTACATTAGTATGGATCCCTTCTCATTCTTTATTTGAGGGCAATGAGACGGCAGATTCATTAGCTAAGATCGGTACGGTACATGGTGACATTTATGAAAGACCTATTGAATTCAATAAATTTTTTAGTTCTATACGTCGAGAGTCGCTCATGAACTGGCAAAACTCTTGGGACAATGGAGATCTAGGAAGATGGTGTCATTCAATTATTCCAAAAGTTTCTTTAAAACTTTGGTTCCACAAATTGGACGTAAGTCGTGATTTTATTTGTATGATGTCTCAGCTTATGTCCAATAATTACTGGTTCAATGCTCACCTTCGTCGTATAGGACTCACAGAGGATCACCTTTGCACCTGTGGCGAGGGTTACCACGATATTGAACATGTTGTTTGGTCATGTCCGTTATATCGTGAAGCTAGATCCAATTTAGAAAATTCTCTTAAAGCTCGGAATAAGCAACCTAATGTCCCTGTTCGTGATGTCTTAGCAATTTTAGATTTCCCATATATGCGTCTTCTATATTCCTCCCTAAATCAATTGATGTTCCTATTTAGTACACTTTTGTTTTCATTTCAGATTCTATTTACGCGCTTAACCAGGAATAAGACGTTCCCGAAAATATATTTGGCTCTTGAAGCCGCAGGAACCATATTTATCAAGATTGTGTTTTATGATTTGTAATTTATTTATAATTGTATTATTGTATATGAAAAGATGAGAGGGTTTTTATGCCTATTTCGGGAGAAATATTTATCAATTTTACTCAAGAAGGCTTTTCCCTACTCCAATAATTATTTCGGCCCCGTTATGCTCTTTGCGATTGGGCCTTCATCTTAATACATTTAATTAGAATAAAAAAAAATGCACAAAAATGTCAAAACTTTATACGAATTGTATCAAAACCACATGAAAAAAAATCCCAGAAAGTTGAAGTTTCGCCAAACAAATACTATCAAAAAAAATCGGAAAAGATGAGAAAAAGGTCAAATACAGGTCGGACTCGATTATCCGGAATATCAGGAAAAAATTTATTCCAGATAATCGAGTTTTCCGGATAATCGAATCCCAGAAAAATTATTCAAATTTGCGATTATCGAACGTAAAATAAATATTTCTTTTTGTTATTTTAGAAATTATTTCTGATGCAAAGAGGGGCTCATTTCAAGATGGCTTGACAAAGTATTTTTTTTAATTCTTTTAGCACCAATATTTAGTGGTTAATTTGTGGTTTCGAAATCCAATTTGTGGTAATTTGTGGTTGAGAAATTTCTGAGAAATTTTCAGAAAACTGAGTCAAGCCATCTCTGAAAATGATTTCGCTTCAAATGAATCGGACAACGATGATATATACATCCATCGAAAGCTCTTAATTTGTGGTTCACAAAAATGTAGTTTTTGTAGGCATAGTTCATATTAAAATAAGTAAAAAACTATTATTTAAATTTTCGAACATTGTTTACCTCTTGTTGTCTACACCGACCGTACGCGGCGTTGGATGAGCATTGTACTGGCACCTGCCGATGTTAGTGCTAGTGGGTTATCTAGAACATATCGACAGTCGTTCATATACACTAAGGTCGTTTTTTACGCGGGGGATGCGTTCCAAATTTGTATGGGTCCGCGTAAAAAACGACTTTTTTGAGTTGCAAATATAACAAAGAAAACCGTCCTAAAACGTTAAAACCTCGTTTGAATATGATAGTGGCCAATCCAGAGACCAAAATTCAATATTTTAAATTTTGAGTATTTACACCAAAAATTGTGATTTTTTTTTAAAACTGATATATGATCACTCGTGGCCTAAAACGGAAAACGTGATTGAAATGAGGTCGATATCTTGTACCGTTTTTCAGTAATGGAGGAAAGCAACCCGCGTAAAAAAAACGCGTAAAAAGCGACCTTACTGTATACGACATACAGTTGTCGCTGCCGTTGAAAGCTTTTTTGTTTTATTATTCAGGGGGTAGTTGTAGTAGCATATTCCTGAGACGAGAAAATATCGAATTTTAAATCTAGTCAGGACTCACACCTTTGGGCATTTACCATGCGTTTCAACCGTTCCCTACAGTTCTAAGGCCCATTCCCGATCTTCAGGCATCATTCCGGTTTCTAAAATACCCAACAGTCGAATACAGTTGCGTAGTTGGTTACCAAAATATTATTATATTTATCGAAACAAAAAATTGTTCGTTATTATTATCAGGCTGTAATTTATTCCAAGAGTTAAAACGTATGTTCTAATAGATTTTAACATATAATAGATTTTGTATGAGAAAGACCAGATCACACCCCTAGGTGTATTAATTTAGGTTTTTTTTTTCAAACAATCGGTAAACGGCAAAACTACATTTCCGGAAATGATTCGACCGAAGATCGAGAAAATTACGCTCGCATGTCTACGTAAAACTTCAGTTATCTTGAGGAAATTAAAGTGAAACACACGGAGGCTTGCCAACTACAAATATCTGCCAATTGATCAACATTTGCATTTCGCAGCAAATCTGCACATATAGTATCCCGGCTGTTTACATACTGTTTCACCTAGAAATACTCAGAGAAAGAGATTCGCGGTGAAAAAAATCGCCAATTCGGCAACTGGGTTTCATATGCCAGAGGTGCCAGATCTCTTCTCAAAGCGCAATGTTGAACATTCGACTTGTATAATCGGTGGTGACGGTGAAAGTCCTTAAGAATAGTGATTAATATTTTATGCTTATGTTTAATTTTATACACCTTCACTTATTTTGTTACCTATACACAAGGTTTGTTGAACTCCGGGTAAAAATCACTCATCCATTGGCAATAGAACAAAAAATCGTATAGAAATGAACACGTTCTTTTTTGTACCTGATTGCAATACCTCTCAATGTTGTGTTACCTTTCTTGTTCGTTTGGCTCCAATTTTGACGGTTCGTTTGGCTCACCGCATATCTCTCCCTCTGAGTATCTCTAGTTTCACCATACTTATCGCTACACGAAAGCTTTCTGAGAAAAAATCATCTTGATGGTCTACCAGCGCCGCGTACGGTCGGTGTTGACAACAAGAGGTAAACAATGTTCAAAAATTTAAATAATAGTTTTTTAATTATTTTATTATGAAGTATGCCTACAAAAACTTCATTTTCGTGAACCACATATTAAGAGCTTTCGATGGATGTATATATCATCGTTGTCCGATTCATTTGAAGCGAAATCATTTTCAGAGATGGCTTGACTCAGTTTTCTGAAAATTTCTCAGAAATTACTCAACCACAAATTACCACAAATTGGATTTCGAAACCACAAATTAACCACTAAATATTGGTGCTAAAAGAATTAAAAAAAATACTTTGTCAAGCCATCTTGAAATGAGCCAAAGAGGGGCAAAAACTTCAAAAGCAAAAAAAAATAAATAGGACATTGATTATTTTCACTTAATTACAGCATATCCCAAACATGCCGGAAGTGACATAAATGGTAACGAATATGCCAAAAACAGTACAGGTACAGGTGAAATTTTGACATGAAAATTAAAAACGAACATCGAAAAAATAAAATTCCGGATGATCGAGTCTTCGGATAATCGAATCGTCCTGTACATGTTAAATCGTCAAAACAAATCAAATATTTACCAAAATTACAAATCATAAAAAAAGGAATCAAAAACAGTTGTCGAAAAACATCAAAACAGGATAATATATTATTAAAAAATCAAATAACAAGTCATGCCAGCAGAATCACAAACTGTCAAACAAATTTAAAATGTTAAAGATATGTCGAAAATGAGTTAAAAACGTATCAGAAACATGTAGCAAAATGAACAAAATAATTTCAACAGAAATATTTCAACAAATCGAAACAGATTTTCAAATTATGTCAAAATATGTAAAACTATAAAATAGCAATGACAGCATGAATGAAAAATTGAAAATATAACAAAACTATCTGAAGATAACATGAGTTGTAAAAGTAAATGAGTTCACAGGCACACTACCAAACGAATGTGAAAAATTTGAAAGAAAAATATCAAAACTGTTTTAGAAAGTTACCAAAACCATGCCCAAAATAGAACGTATAGTTCAAAGAATATTGTCAAAAAACGTAAAAAAGGTCACAAAAACAATCACCAAAATAAACAAATCATTTTGTGAACAAAAAATATCTGAATTTTTTAATTAAAAATATGTCTAAAATTTCGAAATAAAAATGACAAGAGCAGTATGGATCTGCAATAAAAAAAATAGAAGATAAAATAAGTTTGCCATAGAAGTCGAAAGATAAATTATATTTTATTAAAAGCATCACGAATAAATGCAACATAGAATAACAAACGAATATCGGCATGAAAGAGTCTTGAAAATGTCTCTAAAGTGTTAAAAAATATGCGAGTGTGAAAGAAGTGGAAAATGTCATATTTTTTATAATGTTCAATGATATTTTTATAACAAACATGTCAACAAGCAAACGAAAAGTTAAAGAAATATTGTCGAAAACCGTCGAAACTGGCAAAAAATATTCAAACGAGCCAAGAATGACAAGAGCAGCAAGAATGAGTGATACAAAATATATGTCAAAAATATCGTGAGATAAAATAAATTAAAAAGATAACATCAATGCACAAAATGTCAAACTCAAAAACTGCCAAACAAATGTAAAATCTTGAGAAATTTCAGAAATGTTTTAAAAGGCTAGCATGAACATGTCAAAACTAAACAAAAAGTTAAAAAAAAACCTGTCAAAAAAATTGGCAAAAAAAAATAAAAGAATGTCAAGAAAGTTCACAAAATCAGTTCGAAAAACTTAAAAAATATACTTTTTATCAAGCCAAAATTAGTTATAAAAAAGCAAAAAAAGAAAAAAGGATAGTTAAATGTGTCATAAAAAATCAAGAGATAAATTACAATAAGATGAACATTCAAAGGTTCATAAGAATTTAAAAAATAATAAAAGAAATTTTTTTTTTTCATCTTTAAAATAATATATTTAAGGTACTTCTAACGTTTTCAGAGTGCCAAAAAGTATAAAAAACATCAAAATAATTGTCAAAAAACGTCAAAACAGGTGTCATAAAATAATAAATCTACATCAAGATACATGTTATAAACATCGATAAAAATATCGATTCAAAAAAATAATGTCGGTTCTCTCTTTCCTCTTCATTTCTTATTTTCTGAATTATTCATAATCGTTTTTCGATTTGAGTTTCTGGCAGCACGGCCATTGGTAGGCGCGTTAAAAAATTACTCCGTCATATTTTCACGAGTGTATTTTGCTGGATTTGTGGAAAAAGAGTCTGCAGTTTAAATTGACATAATAGTTCAAGTTTGTATTGTGTGAAGTTGGCATGAAAAAAGAACGATATCATGTGAAAATCGTCCGGTAAAATGTGTTTTATTTTTCTGTTTTTTTTTTTGTAAGCCAACATTCAACGAAGAAAAAAATGTCAAAGTGTTACGTCATACAGTGGCAAGTGCTATAGTAAATGTTGAACGAAGGCGGAAGGAAAAGGGTCGAAGAACCTATGTAAAGCTAAGTATTCTGCTTTTATTCGTTCAATTATTGTTTCATATAACTAGCGCCAGTTAGAAAAAATTGTTTCAATAAGAAAGCGCTAGAAAGATAATTCTAATTGGAAAATTTTGCTGTAACACCTGCACTGTCTGTCTGTAGGGATGTGCAAGTTGTTACGTGTTAATCGATATTTCTTCGATATATACACAGAACAAAAATATTTTAACTTTAAAAGTGAAATAAATCTACAAGCAGTAAGTGTTGTGTTTAGTTTTTGCGTTTCATGCGTCTCGGTTGAGCAGTGCACTGACGTCGGCAGGGATTCTTTAAACACCCTGCCTGCGTTGTCAATTGCCGTTTTGAAAATAATTGGTCTATTTATTTGTTTATTTTTTTGGTAGATGCCAATCTGGGTGCATTGCTTACAATATGTCGAGATTTATTTTAGCATGGTTTTGTGGAGTCGTTTCATTTGCTAAAGCTCTGCTTGAATAATCAGGATTGCCCCAATAGGTAAGAGCTTTACCATTGTACACGCTGGCTCTCACAACACCGAACGGTTACGAACATTTGGCCCAGTTTTATACTCTTGTTTTATATTTTTTCTAGCTTTTGAACAAATATTGAAACACATAAACAATTTTTATCAATTATGTGAAAATCTTGTTGGTCGGAATAGCTACTAAATTTTGATTGCGATTGCTTTGGCATTTTATCAATCAACTTAGAACTCTGTCTTGTTCGATATGCATATTGCATTTTTTTTAAAAAGTTTGAGCTATGATTGCATGAAACTTTGCCAGTTTTTATATTCAGTAGGTATCTTAACTTTAATACAAAACAAAAGATTATCGGGGCGAAGCACCGTGTCCTCTCGCGTATGCGTCGGTGAGAGGAAATAAAGCGGTCGTACATAATGCTTCGGTGTAAACGTGTCTTCGGCCTTGGTGAGCTTTGCTCATCTAAGGATTATACTGCCATGAGATGACAATGTGACGTAGATCCAAGTGATCAGTTTTTCAGTACGGCCCAAAAACGAAAGAATTCTTCGTCACTTTTGTATGGAAATGTGTTCCAACGTCACTTTGTTTTTTTGATTTTATGCAACGTACGAATCAGTAACAACGAAAAGAAAGATACCAAAAGATAGATCTTCGAATAATGAACAAATTGGCATGAAAAACTCATATTCGAGAAAGTGGCACTTACGTCACTTTGTCATCTCACGGCAGTATAGGTGTATTGTGATTTCCGAGATTTACCAAATCATTATTTCGGAGACTGTACGCCCGTTGGTTCTTTTTTAGCACGTTACGATTCAGAGTAGGTTTCGTTCGTTCGATAAATGTTGTAATTATTCAATCGCGTTAAAGACAAACCCTGCATGGATGCCAAATCTATTCCTTTTTTTCCCGGTTCCCTTTTTTTTCCTTTTTTGACGTTGACTAACGTCTATATCGAAGTTAGGCCCCTGAATTTGAAAATCTAGTAATTCAACCAGGGAAAACCAGAGAAAAGTGGTCAGGTTTTTAGCGCTTATTTTGCAGTCATCTATAATCAGGTTTTCGAGGTTTTGGCATCAATCGATCAGAAATTCTTTTACGGTTAAATTTATGTAACAAAAACAAACTTTTGTTTGAGATACACTATTGAAAAATTGGTAATTAATATCGATTGTCTAAATCATACCGCGCAGCCAATCACTACCTCTCTTCCCAAGCACAGTCGACACTAACGGATACAATCGATCTGACTTTGTTGTTATTGTTGTGGTCACTTTCTGTTTCCGATGTTTATGCTGCTGCTAGCGGAAAAAACCTTGCAAATATGCGTTTTTTTGTTGGTGTTAATATTACGACAGCGGCCGGCGCACCTTCAAGAAACATTTGTCTCTACCATTCCATCATCTATGTAGCCCCGCCTTCTTTCTAATTATCTGACGAAGCCTTGGTATAAAACGTATCGTTCGAACATTTTACCCCATCAGTTTCATTACTAAACCGTACCGGATACATACGGACGCTCGGTGTTAGCAGCTAAAAGGAGGAAAAACAAAATAGTACCGGTCATCTCGTGCCGGTTTTACCCGTAATGCTGGTGGCTACTGCAAAATACTAAAATGGCTGGAATTCTGGACGGAAACCAGTAAACAAGAAATCGGCAACTGGCACTTTTTGGTGCCTCGCAGTTTTATAATAGAAGCGGTTAGTTGAATTTTATGTTTTACAATTGCTGCTGCTAGCGGAAAAAACCTTGCAAAAATGCTTGTTTGTGTTGATGTTAATTTCACGAAAGCGCTAGGTGTTAGCAGCTGAAAGGAGGAAAGACAAAATAGTACCGAATCTAGAAAATCTATAACGAGCGTCTAAGCAGAGTGATTGAGATCAATCAAAGATATAGTTATCGGTTTCCGTTATACTCTACTAAATTTTTTGGAAATAAATATTGAAATTCAGTCCGCAAATATATATTTCGACTGTGACGTACAGTCTTCCTCAGTGCTTATGTGGACTGGTAAAGAGCAAAGCGTAAATCCTGTTTTTTAATTTGTAGTAGGTAAAAATGAAAAATTTAGCACCCTTAATTGGAGTTAGGTAGGGAATTATGCGGTCGATTGTTTACCGTACCATGTCTGGGGTTTTTTGGGAAGCAGATTGAATAGCCATGAGGGGTGATTACCTGCGTCTTTATTGAGAAGCGTGCATGAGTGTTGTTTATAAATTTCTAAACTTTCAGCTACGTCTAATTTTCATAAATTATTAACGGGGCGGAGGAGGTGAATGTTATCCGAAGTTAGTGGATGTTCCTCGTTAAAAATATGTTCAGCCACTTTTGATTTGAAATGGTGTGGTGGGGCATTTGTTGAAACTTTACTTGCTTTGGTCACTTCTGCGAAATGTTCTTTGAAACGTATCCCTAGGTTACGTTTAGTTTGTCCAATGTAAACCATGTCACAGTGACTGCATGCAATTTTATAAATTCCAGCTTTGTTCAGGGTATCAATAGGGTCTTTGGTAGACCCTAATTTTGTTTTGAGTTGGGTGTTTCTACTAGTGTAGACTATATCCATCCCAAATTTTCTAAATTTTGAACGAAGTGGGCGTGTCAAGTTAACGTCATATTCAACGGCTACCCTTTTCAGATCTTCTGTTATTGGGGTGAGTGTTGTAAAAGATTTCCGAATTTGAGCACGCTTCTTTTTATCAACAATGGCTTGAATGATACTTTCATTGTAGCCATCAAGTTTAGCAATTTCGAAAATATATTCCAGTTCCTTTTGCTTGGCTACTTTACTTAGAGGTAAAGTTTCCATGCGGTGGATCATATGATGGAAGGATGCCATTTTATGCTGGAAGGGATGGTTTGAAGTGTTAGGTATTACCCGTTTTGTATTCGTGGGTTTCCGATAAATTTCAAATTCCAAGTCCGTAGACTTTCTGACTACAACGACGTCCAAGAAAGGGAGTCTGTTGTTAAGTTCTTTTTCAATTGTGAAGTTTATATTTTCATGGGTATTATTAAGGGACATGAAAAAAGTTTCAAGATCCGCCCTTTTCAAAATACAAAAAATATCATCCACATACCTCCACCATCGAATCGGTAGGATGCTCCTCTTCTCTAATGTACTTTCTATATTTGCCATGAGGAGCTCACATAGAAAGGGATAAAGAGGATTCCCCATTGGTGCCCCTTTAGTCTGTTTGTAAAATTTACCACGAAATGTGAAGTAGTTTTCTTTCATGCAAAGGCGTGAAGGTTTCAACAAACTGTCAACTTTCTTTTTCCAAGTATTATCAAAATATCTAAACGTAACCTAGGGATACGTTTCAAAGAACATTTCGCAGAAGTGACCAAAGCAAGTAAAGTTTCAACAAATGCCCCACCACACCATTTCAAATCAAAAGTGGCTGAACATATTTTTAACGAGGAACATCCACTAACTTCGGATAACATTCACCTCCTCCGCCCCGTTAATAATTTATGGAAATTAGACGTAGCTGAAAGTTTAGAAATTTATAAACAACACTCATGCACGCTTCTCAATAAAGACGCAGGTAATCACCCCTCATGGCTATTCAATCTGCTTCCCAAAAAACCCCAGACATGGTACGGTAAACTATCGACCGCATAATTCCCTACCTAACTCCAATTAAGGGTGCTAAATTTTTCATTTTTACCTACTACAAATTAAAAAACAGGATTTACGCTTTGCTCTTTACCAGTCCACATAAGCACTGAGGAAGACTGTACGTCACAGTCGAAATATATATTTGCGGACTGAATTTCAATATTTATTTCCAAAAAATTTAGTAGAGTATAACGGAAACCGATAACTATTTCTTTGATTGAAAATAGTACCGGTCATCTCGTGCCGGTTTCACCCGTTATGCTGGTGGCTACTGCAAAACACTTAAATGGCGGGAATTCTGGACGGACTAACCAAAAAACAACAATATAATCGGCAACTGGCACCTTTTGGTGCCTCGAAATTTTGGTACAGAAGCGGCTAATTGAATTTTCTGTTTTACCAAATGCTGCTGCTAGCGGAAAAAACCTTGCAAAAATGCATGTTTGTGTTGGTGTTAATATTACGACAGCGGCTGGCGCAGCTTTCAAGAAAACTTTCAAGAAAGCTTTCGGCAACTGGTACCTTTTGGTGCCTCGAAATTTTGTTACAGAAGTTTTGTAAAAGAAGCGTTGCAATTCCCTCTTCAATGGAATATAAGAATACGGTAGTCAACGTCATGCGGTCGTGTCTTGAATACCACCCTCCTACTTTTTTAATAAAGCGGGTGTTTTGGCTTTTTCGTCATACCAGTGGTCGGCACGCTCTTGTTTGCTCTCTGAGAAGGCAGTTCAGTTTCGTGGACGGTATTGACGGTATTGACTGCGCTCAGTGTGACTATCCATTCGTTTTTAAGTAAATTTGAATTGAGTTCACGGCATTAAACGCGAAGTTTGGTGTGATACAGACTGTTAACGATTGGTAGGTTGCCGAAAATAACTAGATCGTGGCGTGGTTCTTTTTATATCGTCTCCTGGTGGCCGGTTGCCCAGAGACCGAGAAGTAACCATATCGTGCGCGAATTTGTATAGAAAAGATCGCACCATCAACCTCGATGGATCCAGATCAATTCCTTTCCACTAACACTAATTCCTTCCTTTGATACTTGTGGATGATGCAGAGGATTCCTCGGTCTCTAGTAGCAACAAGTATTAAACTAACACTCCCGATATCCCTTCCTCTATTGATCTGCATTGGGCGTGGCCAGCTTCGTTATTGACCAGTGAAAAGAAAGATCACCAGAAGTTGTACACTGAAAATGGTTTGCTCTTCCTAGGCACCATTTTGACGGTTCTTTGTGCAATTTCAGCTGATTCTGTTCAATCGCGGGCAACACACGGGCGATCAAATATGCTATGCTATGCTATTCATAATCGTTTTTCGATTTAATTTTGATTAATTTGTTCGTTATCGATTTAAAACCCAATTAAGTATTATACTTGGAAACTAACGATTCGTGGAGCCCGAAAGATCGAAGTCAACTCATCATGAGAGCACGATGTTTTACGAGACCAGACAGATTGGAAGAGGTTGGGTAATTCAAAGTTGGTCTTTTTGTATTGCTTGATTAGCTTGTACGTAATAACTTGAGCAACCAAGTCATGTTGTAAACCGTTTCAAACAAACGCAGTAAAAATGTTATTCTGGGTGAATTTTTCAAAAGTAAAAGTTATTTCTAGGGGGTTGATTTATTGGAGAAACAAACAACTCATTCCATAACAATAAATACTTCCACTTTCTTTACAGTTAAGTATCACAACACAACTACTAACGCTCATCAAATACGGTTTAAGTGTGCTATATGAGTTACACTATTGACTTTTCCATCCACTGCTGACTGCTTTCTGTAAACATCTTACAGCAGATGCGCGCATATGAAAATTCATTTCGCTTTTCCAGCGAACTGACAAATAACAACACCAGCAAAAGCAAGCACAGCAGGCATCTCGTTTTATTCGTACAAAAATCCAAGTAGGCACTCCTTCGCAACTCTTTAACAAAAAAAAGAGGCAGCACACTAAAAGGTAACACTCAAAACCAACAACGGTGAACGGGATCCCAGCGCCTGCTTTTCCGTTTTGTTATGCGAACGAGGGGCTCAACATCATATGATGCCATCATCATCAACATCAGCATCCCATA
The DNA here is from genome assembly GCF_029784165.1 of Wyeomyia smithii. Classification (NCBI taxonomy): domain Eukaryota; kingdom Metazoa; phylum Arthropoda; class Insecta; order Diptera; family Culicidae; genus Wyeomyia; species Wyeomyia smithii. The sequence continues at coordinate 269,356,049 of NC_073695.1, forward strand.
TTCATACACACGCACACACACAATCACCGTCTGTTTGTTATCATTGACGGGCGGAGGAGAAACATAAATTTGCCTAATTGGAAACTATCCGATGTTTAGAAATTGTTTACCTTTATACGGAACGCACGAACCGATTCGCGTTTTTGTGCACCGTGTTCAAGGAAGGAAAATAAAACAAACAAACAAACGTGAGATAATCGAAACGCATGGGTGATACGGGGACGACGATGTCTAGATATAGCTGGCACCCGTCACCGATGCCACCGGATGACGAAGAGGAAAATTCAACCGAGTAAAAGAATCAACCCTCCTTACCCCTGTCATCCAATTTTTCGCCCACTTTGCAATTCTTGAGGAGGCTACGCTTCTAGAGCAAAGTCAAGGCTATTTTCCGACGTCATAGAATAAGACGCGAAGCGCCACACAAACTCGCGAGATGTCACTCACCAGAATCGGTGTCCCCAGAGGGAAAACTGTACAACTGCAGAGCAGCGTCTGAAGAGTCTGTGATCAAGTGCGCAGTATCTCTCGAGAAGGAGAACTTGTTAAGTTTGCGTTTTTGGTGCATGAGAAAAAAAAATCTGCTGAAGGAGCAAACCGGGAAATGCCATGCCAAACCGAAGCTTAGCCGAACGGAGCGAAAGGCGAAGATTAAATTCATCATTACGATAAGGAAGTGATGTGGAAGGTAAAGCGAGGAAAACGGTGGATAGTGGAAAAGACTGTTGAGCAACTGCGTGTAAGTGTGTTAGTAAAAGTAAATGCCTCTTCCTCGCGCATGTAAGAAAATGTATGCACGCAATAACGTGAGAAGCGGTAGATGGAAGGACACGAGAAGCGAGGTCGACTTTTCTCCAGCAGTCTTTTCCCGCTTATCTGTTGCCAACTTTTCGAAGCGGATTATTAATCACTTTTCTGAAAGGAAAGGTAGAGATTAATTTCAACTATACAGAGAGAGAGAGAGAGACAGAGAGGGAGTGAGATACGTTGCTAATTGAAAATACATGTCGGGTTGGAATCCGGTTTAGATGTTCACTTATAATCGTCCATAATTGATCACGCAGGCGAAAAGGTGAAGTTAATGTTCAATCTAAAACCATTTTCGGAGCTAACAACGGAATAGGTCAAGAGGATGACATTAATAAGTAATCAATTGTACATCCTTTGAGGTTGAATAATCTAAATATTATAATCACATTGTTATCGTTGAGTCACCCACAGATTTTGTAAGTAAAGATCTAAATTCTAGATAAATTTTAAAGGCAACTATTCATCCGCTCCATCCGACATTCCGCAAAAGAAGCACAATTCTCGCGGCTGCCGCAACCGATTTCTGGTCGAATCAAAGCAACCCAAGTGACCCCAACTTGAACGGAACCCCGACAATCGTTATTTAGCTCTTTCGAAATCCTACACTTACAAACTGTACGGCCTACTTGGAGTGCACTAACTGAGGAAAATTGGCGATTTCCACCCTCGCATCAATCTGCTCACCGTAAGAATCCCGCCTTGCGTCACCCACGGACCCACAAGCCGTCTAAGCCGTGTCGAATAAGGGAAGCCAAATGATCGGACACTCGGTGGGTTTTGCGCTGCTTGGCGCTTCTGCCGAGACAAGAGATGCCATGATGATTTCCTCACAAAAAGTTCACGTTTGCGAACCGACATGAGGCCATTGTTTCGAAACAAAAAAACCGGCACTACGGCACCTGCAAGTGACCGATTCTCTTGGCCTGCTTGGATGGGTTTGCAATAGCGATTAAACGACTGATTCCGATGTGCAATCGCTGCATTATAGGTTTACAATGAAGCATAGTTGAATGGGCAATAATGTTTCAATAGCGAACCGAAAAAAAAACAACATAGGATCCACCGACTGTATGCTCGGAAAATGTGCAATGATTCCGCTTATCGCTGACAGATCTGCGTTTGTTGGATCAGGGTAGAAATAATACACTTTTCGATTTGAATGTTTTACGCTATCCCAAGCAATGTGCACCGTCTGCCGGTTTTCAATATTGACGCAGTAAAATATTTACCCGACCCCCGCGCGTAGGCAGGCGGAAAATTGGTGTCAAAAAGGCACCCCCATCTGCCGAAAGCATCGAGCTCAATACTGCCCACTTCGCCATGTTTGCGCAATTCAGAGCACTATGATACCATCCAAAACACTCTGATTGTCGATTTTAAATATCGCAAACGTAGCAATGCATAGCCTACTGCTCGGTGTACAGCGTTTGATGTCCACCAAAGCCGGGCGACAGTAATCGCTGTTATCCCAGACCGATGTCATGGCAACTGTTTCCTGAAGCTGCCGCCGATGATGATGACGCTAGTGTTGAAAATATGATCATAAGCTCCGTTCATTGTGCCGCATGTGTAACTGTACAGATTTTTTTCGTGCTTCTAACTATATTGAATTTAGGGCTATCCAGAACGTGTTGAAACATGTTTGAACATGACCATTTGTGTCCTGCACAAAATCCATAGAACGTTTAAAACAAAACAGTCGTTCTTCGCTTTTTGCATTCTAGACACCACTTGCAGCAACAGTTGATCTCGCATGGACGGAGCTTATTCGGCTGTTTCGCAAGCCTTTTGACGGATAATCGAGCCAGAGAGCCAGAAAAAAACGGCTTCAAACAAAATGTATGGGGATGGCGTTCGTGACAGGGATGTGTGTTATCCCCTGCTCCCCATAGCAAATGCACTACCAACCAGAATGGGAGAAAGGCTCCGGCGAATCGTCGTGACAAAAAAAAGATGTTTATTGGTTGCCAACAGACACATACACACAATGTAATCATCAGTGCGGCAGGCAGCACCAAATCAAGAGGATGAATGAACGTAGTGATTCGTTAGCTTTTTGTGCAAGCCCTTCTACACTTCCTGGCTGCAATTAGGCGCGAGAGTAGAGCAGCACAGGCAAAATGAGAAGCGATCGGCGCCGAACAATTGATCTACTCTACAAGTAGGCTATGATGCGGGTCTTCATTACCTGCAGCTCTTTACCGAATGTGTTTCGGTGAAAGGTTATACTCGGCAGAGGAATCTTCACCCAGCTCTAGCCTAGCATGATGTTACGGCAAGGTTGCCGGTAATCTAATTAGGCAATCGATGATGCACTGAATTAAAACTGCAGAGTGGCAACCGAGGGTGGAGATTAGTACAAGTTTCTTCGAACAACTCATTTTTCATGTGTTGGAGAGATTACTTAATCGAGGTACACCGAATCAGTGGTTTATTTTTGCCTTTCTGGCTGTATACTCTGAAGCTGTAGCAAATTGAGAGCTGATTTACAAATGGACTTGAAATCTAATGATTGGTCATTAACACATTTGAGTATGTCACAGGATGCAATAAAAAACCGTGTCCAAACTCTAAGATGGTTTTCAAAAACTCATCCACACGCAAAAGTTGAATGGTGCGAAACCAGTACAAAATTGTGCGTTTTCAGCGCAAAAGTTGATGTAATTTGGAACCAGTACAATGATTGCGTGTTGGGCATAACGCAATTACTGCTCTAGCGTTTTTTCAATGTATTTTGCAGCTCCTAACTACTACACTTAAACAGTTTCAACTGATATCAAGCAGCATTGCAAAGCGAGCGAGAATCAAAACCTTTCTCCTCCTTTCTGCTTGAGAACGAGACATATGCTACGCTTCTCAAGTCTTTTGCACACACGCTTTCGAGATACTCTTTCTTCTTCATGCATTCCCCGCAGCAAGCACGCACCCCCAGTATGAATGACACTGACAACACTAGTATCAAGTATGTACAGCACGGGTATCTTGCTCATTTCGTAAAGCGACGAGACACGAGACCTTGCGCGTCGCAATACGAACCGAAAGAAAAGCGAAAGAGCAACCAGCAAATTGTATATGACGTGTCTAGTCTTGTCGCACCCGTACGTACATGGGAATTCTACGAGCGAGAGAGAAATTTCTCTCGTCGCTTGAGAAAAAAGCTGCACAGGATGAGAAATAATAATCATTCACAATTTACAAGTGTTGCCATGAAAAATCAGCAACGCTTTTGTGGCTTTGTGGAATGGAGGGTTTTCGGTAAAGCTACCGTTGATTACAAAATGTTGTGAACAGAATTTTGTTTCGTTTTTTTACAAATCATTCAATGGTACTTTCAAATGACCAAATCCATCGAGATAAATGGATCGAGCATTATAGCTATATAAATCTAGTGAGTTCACAAGTTGTTGTTCGCTGCTTGCACTGCTCCATGAGTAGCAGTCACTAATACACTCGACGTGAGAAATATAGTGTCGATATATGATACATATTCTGATTTCAATCTGTGTCAATGTATTCGCAGTACAACTGTTGCGTTATCCTTTTCACACATTTATTGTGCGATTTTAGTGCAAAATTTGTGCGAATCGGGAAGACACAATGCTTGTACAAGACTTGAACTTTTGCGTGCAGCTTTTTACGCGCCATAATAATATATGAAGTCTTCATATATTTTATCAAAAGAAAAATATATCTGGCAACATTCGTGTTGCTAGTTTTCCAGAAATCCCAAATCTGACGTAAGCAGAGAGGTTCGCATATTACGAACACGCATTATAGCGACCGCCATTATGGTGCGTAAAAAGCTGGATATATTTCAGCAAAACTTCTGCACGTGTTAAACAATCTAACGACGTCCCTCGAAAGTATATGGAGTCTAGTAAAAAATCGGAATTCTTTCCTATCCTTCTATGGTTAGCAGAAACGATTTTGGAGGACAAAATTCTCAAGGTTTTCCGAACATCGTGAAAAGTATAACTGAGTTTGTAGAATTTCAAGACTCTTGATCATCACAAAACAATTTATTTCTACTCGTTCTAAATCGTTAGCGAAAACATCGATAGTTTCCAATGTCTTATCGATATTATCGATAAATTTTCTGTTATTTTTGCAGGAGGTGCGGGGTCGCAAAAGCAAGGATAATGTCTGTTCACTTGTGAATTTTACCGAAGTCTATTCGGCCAGTAGAGAATTGGGAACAATAATTTGCTATTTTGGATAACTACTATGTGATATTTTGCAAGTGCAAGAAATAATTCGCATGCTTTGTGCCACCTGAACTGCCGCCTGCGACTTATCGATAATTATCGCTAGCGCTAAAATTTAACGATATTATCGATATGAAGCAATTACCGATATTAACGATAAATATCGATAACTTTCCAATAACTAACTCGTTCTTCTCCTCGCACTCGGCTCGCGTTCATTTCCAATCTGGCTTCTAAAACAGAAGCACCCGCAGCAGTTTTTAAATATCTTCCGAGAGATGATGCATATGAAACATACACAACTATACAACTTTTTGAAGTAACATCTTCTGCGTTTACGATGCTGCAAATGGAACACACACAACTGTACAACTTTTTAAAGTTCCGCCATTCTCGCTTCTGCGTTTGCGAAGTTCTTTCTCTAAGGTAATGAAAATGACCAGCTTCAAGAGAACCATTCAAGTTTCGATATTGCAAAATTCAACCACTGATTTGGCAAAATCGGAACAATTCAAAAGAACCCAGAGAGGCAATAAAATTTAAAAAAAAATAAGCAAGAGACTGTAAACAATAAAGAGAATTTAAAAAATTAACATGACATAGTGCAACAAAAATTGACTTTTTCTTCTGCCTTGGTTTCTGTATATAATTTTTTTTGTGTATTTTGTTGCAAAACCAAATATCCCCGAGTTTGAACATATTTCAACTTAAGCGGCAACAACAGCGCCATTTTAAATTTTTGAGAAATCGAAAATTTTCGATGTATTTTCGACGCCATTTTGTTATAAGATCAAATATCAAAATTCCATGAGTTTGTCCACATATTAGCATCTTCTTACCCATCTTTTCAAAAAAACAGATTTTAAATCGGACAAAAACTTAGCTCGAAACGGTGAAACTGGCTTTGGCATGGTTTTAGTATATTTCACAGAGCAGTATGTATGAGCATTAATGGTAATGCGCTAATATTTAAAAGTGATAGTCAAATTATATCTTATATTGAGTAAAAAAGTCTCAGAAATCGATTGGCAGGTGTCTGATCTACGTAAGCTGTCAGCAACATGTCGATTTTGCCCCAATTCCCCTACAATATTGAATTAGGTTTATCGCGACGTTAAATTAACCTATTTGAAATCTGTTTAATGTAATTTCAAGAGTGTAAGCGATACTCAAAGATACAATAACAATTTGGCATCACATGATCCTTCCCCTCTTGCGAGGAGGGGGTTGAATTTTTGGCCAGGACCGGTCAAAACATAAAAATCTCGCTTCAGCTATGAGACGGAATCATCGCGTCTTCGACAAAGTCAAATGCGAACCGGTGGGAACTTGGTAGTATGCTGACACGGAAGGAAGAGCTGTTCTCCTTAGAGAGCCGCTTACCTGAGCGTCTGTTCTCCAGGTTAGGGGCGGCTCTAACAGCGACTGATTCGGAGCGGACGGCTGAACTATGAAATGCGGTATCTCGCCAGCTACACATAGACGGCAGCCCCGTCGCAACACTAGGCATCGCAGCCCTAGTAAGACAGCACGCTGAAATAAACACACTACGAACAATCCAGAGAATGATATGAATCAGAACAATCGGTATAGACCTAGGCAGACAAAAAAGAACAACGATTGGAAACTTGGCAATTGAAATGTTAGGACCGGCACGCGCGAGCGTCTTGACCAGAGAGCTACGGAAGGCAAAAGTGGAGGTAGCAGCCATACAAGAGGTTCGTTGACCTAAAACCAAGGAACATGAATTCGCTCTTTGAGAAAACGTATGGACCGTACCCACAATACGATATAAAGATCGTCATCGGAGATACGAACGCACAAGTCGTACGGGAGGAGTTCTTTCGTCCCGTTATTGGTAGGAAAAGGCACTCTACCACCAACGACAACGGTTTGAGGTTAGTGAACTTCGCCGCGGCCAGAGGAATGGCCATCTGTAGTACCCATTTTGCTCGTCGACCACATGCTGATCGACGGCCGGCACTTTTCAGACGTCATAGATGTGCGGTCCTTTCGAGGGCCAAACATCGACTTGGATCACTATCTCGTAGTAGGCAAGATTCGCGCCCGATTGTCCAACGTATTTAAATCGAAATCGACGAGGAAGAAACGTATGGAATCCAGAGGTTATCAGCAGAAGGAGTTGCTACCGAGTATACTCGGAAAGTTGATAGACGGATCGGTGAACCAGCTGAAGTGTACCTGAACGAGCAGTGGAAGCACATCTGTGATGCGGTCAGCGAAACAGTGCGAGAAGTGACAGGCTAACCGTGTGACGCGTCACATGCGGAAGAAGTACCGGAAGGCAAGAGCTGCCGAAAAGAGGCTTCACCACCGTAGGAAACGTAAGCACTACGATCGCGTCCCGGTGGAGGCAGAGAATTGCTTCACCAGGCACGACACGAGGAGCTTTTATAGAACGATTATCGGAATCAGGAACCGGACCGTGCCAGTACCTGTCATGTGTAATGGCAGGGAGGGGGACTTGATTACCGATAAATCGCAGGTGGCCAGGCTTTGGAAGCAACATTTTGAAGTGGTGTTGAATGGTGAGGAAGGCAGGATAGTCGTCGAGAGGAACAGGATACCAATGCGGTTTTCGAGTGGGGCGATCTACAAAGGACCAGATGTTTACCTTGAGACAGATTCTCGACAAGTTTCGAGAACAAACCTTGCAAACGCATCATCTGTTTATTGACTTTAAGGCGGCGTACTACACAGTGAAACGCAACGAGCTTTGGCAAATAATGCTAGAACAGGGTTTCCCAACAAAACTAATTTAACTGTTAAGTGCAACGCTTGACGGTTTCACATCATGCGTCAGGACAGCGAGTGAATTTTCGGACGCGTTTGTGACGTTAGATGGTCTTAAGCAAGATGACGGGCTTTGGAACTTGTTGTTCAAGCTTTATCATCACTAAGTATCACATGCTTCTGGGCTTCGCTGACGACATTGATATAATTGGTGTTAACCGTAGAGCAGTTGAGGAGGCCTTTACGGCTCTCAAAAGAGAAGCTGCGAGAATTGGACTCACCATAAACACTACCAAAACGAAGTACATGATGGCTGGCAAAGAGCGTAGTAGTTCTGCGGATGTTGGTACTGCGCTGGAGGTGGATGGTATAACTTTCGAAATGGTCGACAAATTTGTTTAACTTGGTAGTCTCGTGACATGTGATAACGAGGTGAGCCGCGAGGTGAAGAGACGAATTGCGGCGGCGAATAGGGCTTATTACGGATTGCGTAGCCACCTTAGGTCCCATAGCCTACAGATCCGTACGAAATTGGCGCTCTATAGGATCCTGATTTTCCTGGTGACGCTCTACGGTCATGAATCGTGGACGTGGGAGGAGACCGATTGACGAGCGCTTGGGGTCTTCGAGCGTAGAATCTCTCGCGATCAATACTCGGAGGCAAACTAGAGAATAGAGTGTGGCGCAGGCGCATGAATCACGAGCTGTTACAGTACAGTACGATGTATACAAACACGCTTATATTATCAAGCTGATTAAACACGGCAGGTTATAGTGGGCTTGCCATGTAGCACGGATGGCGAATGAGAACCGGATAGGGGCCGACGACTTCGGGGCAGACCCTGCACGCGCTGTATGTGTGCTGTCGACGAGGATGCAAGAACAGCGGGTGTAAGGGGAGACTGGAGAGTAGTAGCCCAAGACCGAATTTCGTGGAGTCGTATTCTGGATTCGGCATAGGATCTCAACGATCTGTCGCCATTAAAGTAAGTAAAGTAAGTATTGATTTTCGCTCGTTTCTACGTTTTTGTTTTTTGTTTTATTTCATTGATTTTATGTTTCTTGTTTCATATTTAGTTTCATTTTAGGATTTTTGTTGCATATATTTCCAAATTTCCTGTATGTTGGTTGTGTGTGCAATTTCTTCGTTTTAATTGTTTATTTTTTTTAATGATTGGTACGCACTTTTTCGTACCTCTGCTCATATTGCGGTCGTTTTTTGCGAAATGCTTGGCTTAATCGCATCTATTGAAGCCGATATCGTTCTGTTTCAACAGCTGATTCCACCAAACACACAGCATACCCTTCGCAACGTGTATATTCGAACAAACCGACGATATAGGAGCATAACAGGACAGTTCGCATGATTTCCTTTTCTTTGAGCTGCTGTATAGAAACCATTTTTCATCACCCGCCACGATGCGATGATGAAAAACTTCCTGTTTGCTACTGGAGCAATTGTTAACGGGCAAAAAAAAACGACGTTCAACGTCTCTTAGCTTTAAATTGTGAAGAATCCGAGTTCCCTATTTTTGAATCATTTCCAAAGCCTGGCGGGTAATTTCTGATACTGAAGTAAGCTGTTCCTGCGTTAAGCATGGGTTCTCATCGAACAATTCCTCCAATTCAGTAAACTTTCTCAGCAGTTCAAAGGCACGGTGAACAGTCGGTGCGAATTTTCACCGCTACGTGCGGCTGATGAGCATGACAATCGCCGTATTTTGACTTTAACGTATTTTAACTTTAACTCGCGATTTTGACCAGATAGAAAGTTGTGGTTTTCAGCAAACTTGTTCAGAAGGTCATTGTTTTTTGGATGATGGACATTTCATACGGAATTCCACCCTCATGTAGCGTTTATTTGCACGCGATTCCTCGTATTTTAACCATAACCTATTCTGCGATTTCTAAATCCTAGAAAGTTACAGTCTCCTGCCAGTGCCACGAGTGATGTTAATGTCAACTAAGAAATATTTTAACATCGCCGGTATTGCTGTACAATGTATGATGTCATAACCAAGCATGGAAAAGTTCACTCACTAGCAATATTTCATGCAAATGTGTTATTTGATTCTTGAGTTATCGTTTAATCATTTCCACTCGCGTACAAGTTTTCCATAGAAACGCTGCTGATTGTTTTTCGCTTCTAAGAGTTCCGAATACCGTAGAAGGAGACTGAATGATTCAAACACGATAGTATTGATTGTATCCAAGTTCACTTGCATTCAACATTATCGCGAGAATCTTTGAGATATTATCGCCAGTGATACAAAATTAAGAATCCAAATGAACGTTAGATTGCGTTCAATTGTTTGCTTACCGGAGCAAGCAGGTATCATCAATGCTAACAGAAATTGTAGCATGCCGCATTAGCATGTGATACTTGAAATCACCAAGCATCATCGTGGTATATCACGGTGTAAGCACCACGTGGAGTAGCCGAATTCCACCTACAAGCAACCAATATTTGAAAGAATCATTGCGATCGCTTGAGTGCAATCGTTTACGATTCTTTCGTGAAACACTCGCTATATGTTGCTCGCTCCGCCTAAAGCATGCAATACTGAAACAAAATCATCAAAGAAAGCTACCATATGTTTCTTTGCTCTAAGTTGTCTCTTGCATGCGTGAGAATGTGTAACTTTTAATAGCGATGGTTCGCTAGGATTGAAACTTATAAATAGCACATTCAGAAATGATACCCGAATGATTGTTATACGATACGAGTTTTTCCATCCTTGGCCATAACTCATATGAAACATGAAAGCATGAAACAAAAAAAACTCTTCAATCGAATTTTGAAGTTATCTCCATTCTTTGACACAAAAAGCGCTTTTTCGTGGAAAAACTAAAATGTATCAAACTCAATATTGATATATCTCAAAAACGGATACATATAGAAAGTTAGTCGCCAAGCGATTTCCAGATCATAAAGCCACAAAAACCAAAAACGGAAGATAATTCATATTATTTTACGATAACCCATATGGTCGTCACTATCCCCTAACTAGTTGTTAGGCACGTTCTAAGGTTATTGATTATGCGGGTCAGCTTCTGAATATCATTCTGTTCTGGAAATACCCATATTCAGTAGTCTTTGTTCATTTTAGGTTGTTTCTCGGACACCCGGAAACACTACCTTGAATTTAAAAATAGCATCTGGAATGAGTTGAGTTCTGGGTATCTTTCTGGTTCTGAAAATACCCTTGTTGGGTGGTATTTGGCTATTATTGGCCGTTTTCTGTAAACCGGAAGTCACTGTCTTGAATTCCAAAATGTCCTCTGGAGTAGAAAACACGCAAAACTTCATGCACAGTAGTACCGGCCGAATTTCAAATCAAAATTTGCACCTATAAAAAACCCTTAACCTTCTTAACAATTTTTCTTCAGATCGCAACTCACTTAGTGGTGGAATTTAGGAGTAGGGTGGCAGCTAAAAGGGTCTTGTCGAATTTCGAAAACCGTACATTTTGTTCATTAGCCCAAAAAAATCATCTGTGCAAAATTTCAGCTCAATCGCACATGATTTAGGGGTGCCTCAAAAAGTGTGATTTTTCAACCCCCGAAAAATTACCAAGAGGGGCAGTATATGTAGTTGAGAAAATAGAATTTTTTTTGATGTCAAATGACTTAAAAATGCATAAAACGTCGAGATCTATCTCCTGGGACTTAGCCGTTTTCTGGGTAACCGAAGACTTAATATGGAATATTTTAGAGCTGGCTTCTAAAATGATTGACCACTCGTTCTAAACCAGATGTAAATTCTATTAATGTTCATTAGGTATCCTAAACTTGAATTTCATTAGGGTGGTTAATTTTTTTCTACTCGGCTACAGTTAAAATTTAATTTGAAGTGGTTAAGCAGGAAAAATATTCATAGTTATTTGCCTATTTGACATATTATACTTAATATACCACAAAGATGGACCAAATAGTTCCTGTAAGGGTAGTGCCAAATACGAAAACCATGATTTTATGATATTTAAAGGTAAAGACTAACCCCTTAACCCTTTGCTACACTCGCTGTTATCTTTTGTACAAAACTCTTTTCAATTTTCCATTCAAAAAATATTGCTAGTCATGGCGCTAGTAACGCAATGTTAATGACATAGGTTTCCTACTATGATTGCTTTTTCCTATTCAATAACAATAAATTTAATTGTTATTATTTTTGGAACCACCCTAGTCAAAAATAAATGAACCACCCTAACAAAGATCAAGTCAGTTCTAAAATATTCCATATTAAGCCTTCGGTTGCCTAGAAAACGGCTAAGTCCCAGAAGGTCGATTTTCAGCCATATATTTTTTTTCGAAATAACACCAGATCTCGACGTTCTATGCATTTTTAAGTCATTTGGCATCGAAAAAAATGTTTCGATTTTCCCAATTCATGTACTCCTTTCTTGGTACATTTTCGAGGTAAATTTTCGAGGTGAATTAAAAAATCAAACCTTGTAGCGCGTTGAGACACCCTTAAATCTTGTCCGATTGAGCTGAAGTTTTGCAGAGATCATTTTTTAGGAGCCAATGGACATTTCAGAAATAGACCCCCTAACAACACGCTAGAAGCACTTTGCGTGACCAATTTCGGAATTGGGTGACCATAAAAAACGGTAGTGTTCGATGTATTTTATTTCAAAAAATTTATAACTTTTGAACCAGTTGATCGATTTTCGATTTTTTTTGGATCAAATTGAAGTTATTTACTTCTAGTCATAAGAAAAAATACCAAGAAAATAAATTTGTGTGCTTCTGTATTAGGCTGTCCCAAAAATAATTGATGTTGAAAAAGTCAAGGTGCTCAACCCTTAATTGAAAGATAATGTTATTTAAAACATTTTTGTAGAACATTTCAACTTTCTTAAAAAAATGTTTTCAGGTTGCTCAAACGTGATTTAAAAAAAAAGAGTTTTTAAGCTACATTACCACTCCTTCCACTTTTTTAATTCTGTTCGATTCCTAAATTTTTTCATATATATTTTTTATTTTTGTGGAGTTGTTTTTGAATATTTGGCATGGTTTGGTTCAGCATCGTATTCAATTATTTGACTCACAGAGCCCATTGAACAACACAAAAAAGTGAATTTTTCTCATAATTTTCAGATAAAACCCTTCAAAACACATATAAAAATATTTTTTGATAAAGAACTGAAATTTTTGCTACAAAGCGGGATTCAGGACGAGAATTTACATGAAAAAAGACCCTTGATATCTTATCGGGGGGCTGAGATATTGGCGTTTTTACATGTGATGGAAAACTATGCATTTTGTCAAAAATGCAACTGAAGCTCAATATCTCCATTGCACAGTTTTTTTGCCGTTTGTGCGTATAATTTCCTAAACTCTTACATATTACGAGCAACATTGAGTTTTCTATTAGAAGATACTAAAAATCACAATTTTCGTTCTAACTTTTTTCGCAAATTTTTTCGTATTTGCAACCTTCTAATAAGTTATCAGCCATCCAAAAATGCATTTGTTTTCTCAACATTGTTATTTTTTATCTCCCAAAATAAAACAGTTATTTAACCTTTTTGTTTAAATGCATAGTTCTCCATCACATATAAAAATGCCAATATCTCAGCCCTCCGATAAGATATCAAGTATCTTTTTTCATGTAAATTTTCGTCGCAATTTTAGTTCTTGATCAAAAAATTTTTTTATTTGTGTTTTGAAGAATTTTATCTAAAAATTAAAAAAAAAACTTTTCTGTGATGTTTAATGGGCTCTGTGAGTCGAAAAACTGAATGCAATGATAAACCAAACCATGCAAAATATTCAAAAACAACTCCACAAAAACAAAAAAATATATGAAAAAATTTAGGAATCGAACAGAACTAAAAAAAGTGGAAAGGAGTGGTAATGTAGCTTGAAAAAGTCATTTTTTCATAAATCACGCAACCTGAAAACAATTTTTTAGAAAGTCAAAATGTTCTAAAAAATGCTATAAATAACATTATCTTTCAATTTTGGGCTGAGCACCTTGACTTTTTCAACATCGATTTTTTGGGACACCCTATTCTGTATGCATAGCATACAAAATTATTGAAATTTTTGTCATGTTTTAAATTGAATTTACTTAAATTAAAATGAATAACATTTTTTTAAATTTCTCCATTTATAGAGTCAAGTATGCCCTTCAAAATGAGACCAAAAGATATTTGTTATGTCTGCCCCAAACATAATGAAAAACAAATGAAAAACGCATATTTTTTATAAAAACCATTAATAACTTTGAGTATGATTACGATATTCGCGATGTCAGCATTCCAACTGTTTCTCTTAAAAAGCTCTAAAATTCGTTTGGAGACAGTTTTAAGATGAAAATTGAAATAAAAGAGTTAGAGCGCAAAATGTGTTTTTCAAGATAAATCGGTTTTTGAAGAAAGAGAAAAACTTTTTTAACAAAGTTACTTAGAATAATGGAGCTATAACATTGTAGAACAAGCTTTTCTTCTATCTACAAAGGTAAAAAAGTTAGATACTTAATTGCTTCGAAAATTCTAGTCACCCTAATTTTTGATAATTTTTCAATAAGCGCTTCATCATATGTAACAACTATGTAGAAAAAAAATTTGTTTAGAATATTGCTTTAGAGCTCTAGACCCCAATTTCCCCCTGAATTTCGTTTCTGGACCATTGTGCATTGGTTAATTAAGTCTCGAACTTTTACGTATATTTTATATATATTTAATATATTATATATTTTATACATTATATATTTTATATATTTTATAAATATTTTATATTTTATATATTTTTGTTTCATTCTCATTTTCGCTTGAAACTACAGTTACAGCCGAATTTTCGAAATTTGCAAATTAACTTGATTCAATTGTGAATTGTTTAGTCCCGTGAATATTTGTTTCTGAATACGTTTCACGAGTTCCATTTGGAATTTTCAAATGCATAAAAGCTGGTACTACTTATATAAAAGGGCTGAAATAAAATGATTAACCCTCTAGTGCCCAAACTAATTTCTAAACAGACTTCGATGAAATCACTATGAACCATTATAAACATTTTTTAAGTATTTATTGAAGCTTTTCGGAGCTTCGACTGAAGCTAGCCAAATGGCGGTATTGGGCACTAGAGGGTTAAGCTTCTCTGGTATTTATATAATACCCGCAATAATGAAATTAGGCAATAAATCCAACATAATCAACTAGCGAATTATTATTCTTATTCGACGTTTCTAAGATTTTTTCCTGCTGAATCATTGTTTTGAATAATTTCCAAATTGTTCATATAGCGATCATTTGAAGCATATTATTTTTAGGAAAGTTCATGCCTTATTTGACTATTTTTGACTCAGTTTTCCTCAGTTAAATTGAAGTTGAATGTTGTGAAAAGATTAATTTCCAAGTATGTATCACATTAAAAAAAAAGTCTCATATGACTTCTTTGGGGAACATTACATTTAGTTTAGAAGAATCATTATTTTTTATGCTTAGATTAGGCTGATACAAATTTCGAATTCTTTTTATGTCCAAGGTTATCAAAGTTAGCAGAGGGGGTGGCAAAAAATAAATAACACCGAGACGAAAAAAAGAAATATCTTTGATCAAAGTTTGTGTGCAAGTTATGACGTTCGTAACTTGCACTCAAATAAATGGTGAAAAATAACACTTTATTATCATTATTATTTATTTCGCTTGCCTTTTGACGACACTCTCGCTGTCACCTGACTTGTTTGTTGCTAAATTAAGCATTTAGGCTGTCAGAAAACCAACGAAATGAACAAAACGGTTTGAGCTTTTTTTTTCTTCCCCTTCCATTATTCAAGATTTTTGAAAGGGGGGCTGACATAAAATGAAAATAAAATTTGTAACGGCCTTATTTAGGTAAGAAAGTTAGAAAATTTAAACCACAGAGAGTCTTAAGTTCGATAAAGTATCTATCATTGAAGTGTTAATAGATTTCCACCAATCAATTAATTCTCATCAAATAATCTGTGTGCAGCAATCTGGCCAGGAAAACAATTAACAGCATTGCCGCATTGTGGTTTGTTGCATCCCCCTTTTTGACATACAAACTTGCAAACAAAGGCATTATTCGCCTTCCGAATGGCAGACGTGTTTCAAGGTTCAGTTGTCAATTTGTTCTGCATTCTGTGCCGGTTAGCCGCAATGACGGCACCTGCTGTGGCATTTATTATGATCATCATAGAGGTGGAACTAACTAAGTAAAACGATACTTTCGTTGCGCTTCTGCTGCTGCTGCAGGTCGGAAGTGTGGCTTCTGCATGAGCAGGGAACAAATTCATGCAAATGTCTCTTGTTTGCATAGAAACGTCACCACCTGCCGCGTCCGAGCCCCGGCTGTCTCTCGCTATCGAAGCAAGCGTGGGTGATGATGTCACAGCCTCGTAGCGACACGTGTTTTCACCACCCCACAGCTGCTCGTCTATTGCTCGCTAGTGGCAAGAGAAATGGCCACCCGAAGCAGTCACTTGAGTGCAGTTAAAACGTAATCGAAGTGCAGTTTACTGGTGGTGTAGTGGCGCAAGCAGCAGCAGCAACGCCATTAAATATCTTATTATAAATTAATAGCAAGAGCCTCTTCCTTTTATATTGTTGCTGTGTAGCAAGCAAATCAACCGATTTTATAGTGCCCCGCGCCGCTCCCACCACATGGGACTCCAAAGCTCCTCGTTTTCCACCCAAGTATCAGAGTAGGATTTCGCTGTGGGTTTCCACCACGTCACGTAGATTAGAAAGTAACACCCGCCAAGTGTTTGCACAAGGCACTCACCACAAGCGCCTTCTTTACAACAAATTTTCCCGAATAAAAATTGAGAGATTTCGTACTGCCGTTAGCCTGCTCCGATCGATTGGTTTGGCAAGCGCCCTTCAGTGCGCTCCAATCTCCTACACTTTTGCTGTTGAGTTTGTTTTTACTACTTTTTGTGGCTTCTCCTGCGGTCAAGTACACCCGCAATGTTTGGTTATTGGCCGTTTGCGTATCCTCTTCTTCTTTCGGGGTGGGTATACGATACGATTGATTGTGCAATTTTTTTAACAATCAAAGCCCTGTACCGTCCGTGTAGCGTGATGATGAGTACCCAAGGTACTTGCTTTGCTTGCTCACCAGAGGGGTTGAGCCACAACAGACCGCATACCTACACGCGCGATTGAAGATGGTGGCGACGAAAGGGAAGGTACCTGAAAAGCCGATGAATTTCGACGCCACTTCACCGGTCAGATTCGATTGTACGACGCGGTTTAAAATCAGTTTTATTGCAACTCAGTAAAAATTAATGTAATTTCCTTGTCGTGTTGTACAGGGGCTGATAAAAAAGGCAGATGTACTGCTGTAAAAATATACTTTCCGGCACTGATAAGATAAGCTCCAACGGGGTCACAAAAAGGGAAGGACCGGAGATTGCCCACCAGAACTTTCCGAAATACGATTGCCTGGGATTTCGCATAACCTTTTCCAAACAAATCAGCCGCTTAGCAGACTGACTGCGTAATCCTCTCCCATAATCCTATTACAATATTTTCTGCTAAACCAAAGCTACTTTCGGTAAAGCGGAGAGTTTAAAATTTTCTTTTCCGCTTTTTATCTGCTGTATTTAAACATCGCCTGCTCTGTTGGTTTTCTGCGTTCAGCTTCAGGGCAGTGGGTGCGAGCTTTAGCATCTCCTTTTCTCTGCTTGTTTGCTGGTGGTAGAAACAATAGGTCGGGTAGGCTGGAAACATGTTTGATATCTCAAAAATGTCGAAAATGGCAGAAAAGTTAAGTCAGTAAAGTTAGAAAAATGTCAATTTTATTTTCAAATACCCCTGTTTTATTTTCTTATGTCTCTAAATTCTTCTTATGTGGTATTTTTCTCTGTCAGAAATTGATACCTAATTACTAACTTTGATATCATGTAACAACATTGCTTGTCGTCAGATCAAATAAAAAATGCAAAGCAACCAATTACACCGTACAGAAATAGGCAAATGTGGCAGCCATTTTATCAGGCGTTCGCTTCGCATGATGATGCAATGTGATTGATTCCATCAACAAAAAACCGGTTCGAGGTTAGAGCTTTGCATCGCATCGCAACCCAACATTAGTCATTTATAACTACATATTGTTTTCGTAGCAATGAATCAAAGTCGCGACTTTGACTAACGATGCCACATTTTACTGGCGAACTAACTGTACAGTGAAGGTTGATCACGAGGATCGAAAAGAAAACATGAATTTGGCTCGATTTGACCTCAGATTCCCCACCTGAAGGTTTTAGATTATTTATTTCTAAATTTCTATCGAAATTTCGTTTCGAGAAACTCGCTAGTCAAATGACACTGTAAATTTTTTTTTAACTGCACTAAGAATTTAGTTAGACGTTCAACTTCCAAGGGTCTCTGGCAACACTCCTGTTTTTCTAGGGCTGCTAGAAGTGTGCAATATTATTTTGGGAATCATTTATATGCAAACAAACCGCGATTCTAAAACGTTTCCAGAAAATTCTGTTTCAGTTTATCACTTATCTGTTAGATTATTCAGTACTAGTTGAACGTTCCCGGCGATGCCCGGGATCAAAGGTTACAAAGATAAGAATCATTTTTTTATATTTCATTGCATCATTAGCTCAAAATATAATTCACATTTTATACGTACATCTTTACTTTAAGTACTTTAATATTCTGAGAACGCACAGAACGGAAATACCCTTATTAGATTGTATTTTGTGATTTTGGGCTGATATACAGAAACTGGAAGTCGCCATTTTGGATTTCAAAATGGAGTTCCGCTTCCGTAAGTATTAAAATTGTTGAGCACATATCACTTTATGTTAATTTCCTGAAACCGGAAGTCGCCATTTTTTAATCCACAAAACTTCGTTAAAAATAAAAAAATAAAAGATTTTTAATTTAATTTAATGCCTAAGCTGCCTCTTAATCGATATTCAAACCAATGAATCGTAACCTTTCCTCCAGCTAAATGTCCCAAGAGTTCTAGTTTGGATTAACGAAAAAAAAGTAAAAAAGTAAATCGAATCTCGTAACGTGTAACTATTCACAAAACTATGAAAACATCAGACATGAAATACTTTTATGCTTAAAACATGGATTATTCTGCAAAAAAAAATTGTAGATGTTGAAAGAACAACGAACATTTTATTGAAAAAAAAAAACTCATATCATTGAATTCTGAATTGATTCTGAAGCGAACTGCGCATGAAAAGTCAAAATTTCGCATGTATACGTATAATACATGTAAATTTAAAAAAAAATATTTTCAGGTGTTTTTCTGTATTCTGTGTGCTGTATGTGGTCTCCGTGGCTCTGTGGTTAGCGATGTTGATTGGCTCCCACACAGTTGTGATATCGGCTTCGATCCCCGATCAGGTCGAAAATCAACACACCATGCAAAATGTGCTACAAACAATATCGATAACAAATTTCCTCAACTAATCTGGTTGATCAAGAGAACGTTATTGAAAGGCTAGCGTGCAATATTGTTGTGCCATATGTGGCATTCCATACGAAGTGTACATGCCACTTGGACACGACCATCACAGATTTTGCTCAAAGTTGGGAGAATTATTCATCCACTGTTTCTTTGAAAAAATCCTAATTTTGGAGTCGATTGGAATACCCACCGCTCTGTAGGACCCCCCTCTTTATTGCATAGTCACGCATTTTTTGTTAAAAATCTCTTTTTTATCCTTTTCTTACAATTCACAGACGATTTTTGAAGAAAATAAACCAAGGAATCCAGAAAAATATAACTTCTGACCAGAAGTGTTGCCAGATAAATTATTTTTGTATTTGAAAACTAAATTTTCATTTTTCGGCAAATGCAGCTATTTTTATTTTAAATTTGATAATTTTATTGTGTTCCTTGGAAAATTTCACGTAAGAAACAACTATCATCCATTCTTGAGATATGACATTTTTACGAAAATAGTTGTAAATTTCGTAATTAATTTATTTTATAATTTAAAGACGTAAGATTTAGGTGAACTTTGAAGAAACTAAACCAAGGAATCCAGAAAAAAAATTGTTTTTGACCGGAAGTATTGCCAGATAGATTATTTTTGTATTTCATAACTAAATTTGCATTTTTTGGCAAATGCAGCCAATCTTATTTCAAATTCGATGTTTTAATCGTATTTCTCGGAAAATTTTACGTAAGTAACAATTATCACCCCGAGGTAATATGAACCAATCCGAGATATAGCATTTTTATGAAAAATTAATTCCAAAATTTGAAACTATTTTCGTAAAAATGCTATATCTCGAGATTGGCTCATATTACCACGGGGTGATAAATGTTTCCTACGTAAAATTTTCCGAAAAATACCATGAAACCATCAAATTGAAAATAAAAATAGCTGCATTTGCCGAAAAATTCAAATTTAGTTTTCAAATACAAAAATAATCTATTTGGCAACACTTCTGGTCAAAAACAATTCCTTTTCTGGATTCCTTGGCTTATTTTCTTCAAAA